>NW_015171530.1:34725-87483 GCF_001447785.1 Gekko japonicus | reverse complement strand
ACCTTTAAGACCAACAAGGTTTAATTCAAAGAAGGGAACCCTCCTCATGGGGATCCTTAAAAAGGGGACAATAACTTCGGATTTAACAATGCAAGACTTCTGCTTACTGTTAGAAGATCAGCTTTTTAAGACTTTTTTCCCCCCATGGCTCAGTGGTAGCGCACCTGCTTGGCATGCAGAAGGTCCCAGGTTCAATCCCCGGCATCTCCGGTTAAGAGAACCAGGCAGGAGGGGACGTGAAACGACCTCAGCCTGAGACTCTGGGGAGCGGCTGCCAGCCTGAGTGGACAAGACTGACCTTGATGGGCCCAGGGGTCTGACTCAGTACAACGCAGCTTCCCGGGCTCATGTATCCAGCCTTCTATCTGCAAAGCTGCTGATTTTTCAGCTGGCGATGAACGACAACGATTTATAAACTCTACATAAAGAGATTCCATCTACGATACGGTTCCCAGGGCTACAGAGCCCACACTAGGCAGCCATACCTCAGTGATCCATTTTTTTTAAGTGAGGGGGGAGAGAAGCTTTTCATTCCCCCACCAAACATACACATTCGAAACACGTTGGAAACAAAACGGCCCTGTCAGAAAGTGACAGTTTTCAGTGGAACCGTTGCTTGTCTCATTTGCTTGGTGTCGTGGTTAAGTGCGCGGACTCTAATCTGGGGGAACCGGGTTTGATTCCCCACTCCTCCACTTGCACCTGCTGATGTGACCTTGGGTCAGTCACAAGTTCTGGCACAGCTGTCCTTGAAAAAGAGCAGTTTGTGGCAGAGTTCTCTCAGCCCCACCCACCTCACAGGGTATCTGTTGTGGGGAGGGGAAGGGAAAGGAGTTTGTAAGCCGCTCTGAGACTCCAAGTGAAGGGCGGGGTATAAATCCAATCTCTTCTTCTTCTTTTCTCCCCCCCCCCAGCAGCAATCTGCCTCCTGTCTTTGTGTCCAAATTATTCTGCCTCTCTCATGCTAATAATAAAAAAGGATGGTCTCTCTAGCTCCACGTGGCGTGAGGTTTCTGCAGGTCTGCAGCAGAGAAAGGTTTTTCTCAGCACCTGCTCTTTGAAAGCCTCGGCCTGGAGAAGCCGGGGATGGAACCCGCGACCTTCTGCCTGCGAAGCAGACCCTCTATGCTGAGCCACAGACCCTCCCCTCCTCTGTCTTATTATACCGACCGGCTGGGTATGCAGAAGGAAGTGCCTGACGGAATCACGGGACACATGACAGCCAGATAAAACTAGACCGTGCACCTTCAGATATGCAGAGGGACTCCATTACGTGACCGAACTTTGCAATGAAAGATCGGTAATCAAAGTATTTGAAGGACCATCTCCTTCCGTATGTCCCTGTACACCGGCTACGATCACCCAGTGGCCTGGCCCGTCTGGCATCGACCAGAGCCTAGTCTTTTCCACTGTGGCTTCGGGAATGTGGAATCAGCCCCCCTGAAGAGGTGACGGAGGGGCCCTTCCCTGGAGATCTTCAGAAGCGGTTGCCAAGGCCAGCCTAATTTCCCAGGGGTTGAAGGTATCAAAAACAAGATAGGCTTCAGTGTGAACACAATGGGAAACATAAAACAAGCTCACCAAAGAAAACCACTGTTCTGTGACTTTAACATACTTGGTTGTACTTTTTATAGTGTTTATAATGCAAATTTCTTATATTACACAACAATCACCCTTAGGTAAAGTACATGCCATAAACATAGGCAAAGTCAGTAGATAATGTACGAAAGCTTGATGCAAATGTTCTTAACAGTTTTGGCTACGTTCCTGGAATGTTTTCTCTTCAAGGCGTCTTGATAGAGCTATGAAGTGGAAAAGCAGACTAAAAAGCAAGTTTGGTGTAGTGGTTAAGTGCGCGGACTCTAATCTGGGAGAACCGGGTTTGATTCCCCACTCCTCCACTTGCACCTGCTGGATGACCTTGGACAAGCCATAACTCTGGCACAGCTGTTCTTGACGAAAGAGCAGCTTCTGTCAGAGCTCTCTCAGCCCCACCTACCTCACAGGGTGTCTGTTGTGGGGAGGGGAAGGAAAAGGAGTTTGTAAGCCACTCTGAGACACCTTTGGGTAGTGAAGGGCGGGGTATAAATCCAATCTCTTCTCTCTCTTCTCTTCTTCTTCTAAAAAGTCCCCATTTCTCAAGCTCCTAAATAGCATTTATCACCCCTTCGTTTAAAACGTGTGGACCCAAGGAATACAAGAGATAAAGAGAACACGCTTTCCTAGGATTAACAAGCGGTTTCGGATATCTTTATCAACTCTGGCCCCGGTCACATGGGCCAGATAATGCGGGGGGGGGAAGGGAGGGGAGGCGTGGCTGTTCGCCCCGGAGCAAAATAAAGAGCGGTAGCCCGATCACACGGTCCCCCAAGTCTTCACACTTAGGCTGTTAGCTGGCGATGCTGGAGCGCAGCAAAGGTATGGCGCGACAAGCGTTTTGCATTTGTGCAGATGTGCAGTTCCGTGCAGCAGCACTGCTTTCAGTTATGTGTTTGTGCACATGCGCTTACGAAAAACATCCGGTTTGCGATGGGACGTGGACGGGCGCCGGATGCCACGGGATACTAGCGCTCCCGTGATCAGACGCCCGCCCCTGCCCCACGTTTTCCGGATACTAGTGCACTATCCGAGGTACTTTTTTACTGCGCATCTTCGGGGGGACACCACGGGTTGGCCACGGGTACGCTACGCTTCCCAGATGTTGCAGTGTGATCGCGCCCCGAAAATCTGCCTGACATTCATGCCTTTGGCGTGGCAAATCCTCCGTGTGACCGGGGCCTCTATCTCTCTGTGGGTGTTCATCACCAATCTCTTGACGGAGAACTGCAGGAATGGCAATAATGTGGATCAACGCAATGTCTCTCTAGTGTCTTCTCACTATTGTATTCCTTGGATCCACACGTTTTTAAACGAAGGAGTGATAAATACTATTTAGGAGCCTGAGAAACGAAGACTTTTTAGTCCGCTTTTCCCCTTCATAGCTCTATCAAGACACCTTGAAGAGAAAACATTCCAGGAACGTAGCCAAAACGGTGTTCAAGAACATTTGCATCAAGCTTTTGTATTGTACTCACACCATTATCTACTGTAATTTGCCAGGGGGCTCTGAATGACAGGCATCTTTTAAGGGTGCAAAGGGGAGAGATTTGGGGTTTGCTCCTTTATTCTGGTTTTAACTGAAAATGTTTATAACTATTATCACAAACCTCCTTGAACCAGGAGGAAAGGTGGAACGGTAGTGGGGGAGAGTGCCGTCAAGTCACAACTGAATTATGGCAGGGTTTACGAGGCAAGAGACATTCAGAGGTGGTTTGCCATTGCCTGACACTGCATCACAACCCTGGTATCCCTTGGTGGCCTTCCATCCAGATACTAGCCAGGGCCAGACCGACTTAGCTTCCGAGAGCTGACAAGATCAGACCAGCCTGGGCTATCCAGCTCAGGTGGGACAGAAATGCTTTAATAAACAAATCAGATCAATAAGATATAGCTGCCCTTCAGGAATGCTCATCTACCGTTGGCCAAGAGTGACGGAAGCCAGCCCTCTAACTGCATTTGCACAGGAGAGGATGGGTTCACATTCCCAACCTCACCACTTACCCAACTCCTTCACAGTTCGCCGCTTCTTCCGCTCACGTCTGCTTTCTACCTCATCTCCAGAGCTATCCGAGATGCAAAGGGTTCTCTTTTGGCCCCCGGAATCGGCTGAAGGCTTCCATTTAGTCAATAACCCTTCGTCGCCAGAATCTTCAATCTGCAACCAGGTGGTGAAATAAAGATGTGGATCGTCTCCCCTTCCTCAAATGGCAGGACCCATCCTTCCTCTCCACACAAGCTGTTCCCTGAGCCCCCCCCCCCCCCCCCCGGCATCACTGCTTGTACCTGAATCTGGAGCAGTTCTTTCTCTATCAGCCGTTTGAGCTGGTCTTTCTCCTCTTTGGTCAAAGTCTCCTTTCCAATGTGAGTGAGATATTTTTTCCGCACGATGGCGTGAGTAAGGGTGCTGCAATGTGACCGAAACAGCAAGGCAGGCATTTGCAGACTATTCACATCTTACACCATCAAATGAGTACAAGAAGCTAAGGTAGGCCTTGTGATGTCGTCTCAGGTGGGGGGTCAAAGGAATCCCAGGATCCCTTCCTTAGAGTTTAGCACTTCTCTATCAGCTGTTCAGCCATCTTGCAGAGCCCCCCATTTCTGAGGCCTTGAAATTCACACCTTCTGATCTAAAAGCCCTTCTCCACCAAAACCCCTGATATGAGGGGAGTCCTGGTTGGGGTTTCCTTCAACATCAAGACAAAACCACTCTGTGCACTCCCACCTTTTATTTCTGCTATCCACATCCCACTGCAAATGCATCTGGGGACTAAGCCAGACCACAGTTCAGTGGTACTGACTCCGCAGCTCAGAGACAGCCACATTCAAAACCACCATCAACCAAAAGAGCCACTGGTCACATTACGAGAAGACAAGAGCCATTGGCAAAAGACAACAATGCTAAGAAAAGTTGAAGGTAGTAGGAAAACAGGGAGACTCACTCAACACGAGCCGGATTGACTCGGTCAAGGAAGCCCTCAGGTTGCAAGACGTGAACAAGGCTGTCAAAGATAGGGCATAAGAACATAAGGGAAGCCATGCTGGGTCAGGTCAGTGGTCCATCCAGCCCAACAGACTGTGTCAAAACCCTGGTGCCATCAGGAGGCCCACCAGTGGGTCCAGAACCCCAGAAGCCCCCCCCCCCTTGCCCCCCCCCCCAGGCACCAAGAACTCTCCCAGACAAGAGTGTTCCATGAATACCTTGTGGCTCATAGCCACTGCTGGACCTCTGCTCCATTTTTTAAATGACCTCCATTTTGGAGATCATTAATTCACAGGATCGCTATAAGTCACCACTTACCACACACACAAAAGAGCCATGTGATTAAAGTATGCCCTGTATGCTACTCCACCAAATATATACATACAATAATATAAGATACAGCTATTAACACTACATATATAACAGCAACCAGTGTTCCCTCTAAGCTGAGTTAGTGTGAGCTAGCTCATAGTTTTTAAGCCTCCAGCTCACACATTTTTGTCTTTGCTCAGGAAGGATGGCTCCAGAGTAAACTAATTGACGCAGTAGCCAGATCCCTCGCTCACAACTTTCATGCCAGTCGCTCACAAAGGAGAATTTTTGCTCACAAGACTCCAGAGCTTAGAGGGAACATTGACAGCAACCTTTTAAATTACCACCTCTGAGCAGTTAGGGCTGTCTCTCCCCACCAATGCTGAACCTTAGCAAGCCCCGGTGTGTCTACACTGACGGGAAGGCCTTCCCTCTCTGCCTTCTCACTCTAAATAAGATCTCCACCCTCCCCTTCTGACCAGTGTGCTCTTTCCCCAGTTGGCTGCCCCGCCCTGGTTTTGGCCAGCTTGCTCTCCTCCCAACACCTGCCTAGATGCTGGAATGACGGCACAGAGGTTGCAGAGGATGATGGAAGAAGTAGAGTTGGATTTATACTCCACCCTTCACTCGGGAGTCTCAGAGCCGCTTACAGTCTCCTTCCCTCCCCACAACAGACAGCTTGTGAGGCAGGTGGGGCTGAGAAAGCGCTCTCAAGAACTGCCCTTGAGAGAACAGGTCTGAAAGAACTTGTAACTGACCCAGGGTCACACCAGCAGCTGCATGTGGAGGAGTGGGGAACCAAACCCAGGCCTCCCAGATTCGAGTCTGCACTCTGAACCACTACACCAAACGACCATCCCTGGTATAGGGCCCACAGCTCAGGGAGGCTTGCAATTTACCCATCCTCCAGCGTTTCCAGGTGGGGATTGCCTACCAGCCATAAGCACTACTGAGCCACGACCCTGGCCACTTTCCTGGAATATATGGCAGGTGCCACACTGGGAAACGGCGCGGAGAAGAGCCACAGGAGGCAAGCCAAAGAGCCACATGTGGTTCACGAGCCACTGAGCCTCATCACTGCCCTGGAGAATCACCACCAGCTACCTCGAATTAAGCCAGACAGTCCCAGTGCACAGCGCTTCCCGGTCCCCGCCAACGCTCTCGAGGGGGAGCCCAGGAGTCCGGCCTGTCCCACCTGAGATCAGGACTCCCCTGGAAGAGACCCTTGACGAATCTTTCCATGCCCTGCTCCACTACAGCGAGCGTTGCCATGATTTCCCGCCATGGGAGTCCTCCAGGCTAACGTCTTCCTTCTTCCCCGCAAGACCTTATAGGAAATGTAGTCCACACGACAAGGGGCGGCAAACGCATGCTGCACGACGGGAAATGTAGTTCCGAATGAGCGGTTACGCCCTCTTTCGCGCTTCTGTTTTTTTTAATGAAGATGCAGTCGTCGTTGGAAAGGAGCGGGCGACCTGCTTGTAATCATGGGAAACGTAGTCTTTGTTCTTAGGGACTATATAGCAGGTGCCAGACTGGGAGGGCGGTCCCGTGACACTTTTTAAGACCAACAAAATTTAATTCTGCGTGTAAACTTTCGTGTGCATGCACACTTTTTCAGATTGCGAGGGCCGTTCGAAAAGGTTTTCCTAATATGGCAAGGTGAATTGGGGGCCGTTGAGAGTTATTGACGTACATATTCACCCCATAGGGAATCTCTTTTCATTATATGCATGGGAGCTGGGCGCCCGTTGTCCTGCCAAAAAGTACGCAACCCGGCACGATTCCTTCCCATTTTGAAAACCGAAAGCGTTCTGCACAGGCCCGTAGGCAGGATTTGGTGGCTTGTGGGGCAAAATTTTTTCTTCCGCTGGGGCTGAAGCTGACTGACCAGTTTTGAAAAAGCTCCTGCAGACAACGAATAAACCGGGTTGACCACCATCGTGCTCACGGTCAGTCAGCTACGTCATACTTAAAAAAAAAAAAGAAAACCTGAATATGCAGCCTGAGGAAGAGTTCTGCGTAAGTCAGAAATATGCACCCTGCGTTCTGAACACTGAATTTTGTTGCTGTTCAGTCGCACAGTCGAGTCCGACTCTTTGCGACCCCATGCACCAGATCACGCCAGGATTCAGATCACTGAATAGCTAAAATTAAAGGAAAAAACCAGAAACTGCACACTTTTTAATTGCTGCCACAGACTAGCAAGGATACCACCGGCGCTGAGATTTGCCTTCGCTGACTGAGCTGTTGCGAAGGTTGCACCGCCCTGCTCTGCGATTGCTGTCACCCGCTGACACCGGCCGTCTCGGCCCGCCCCTTCTCCTGTTGCATGCCGGGAGTCGTAGTTTTGCTGTGTCCTATCTTCCCCCCGCCTCTTTCCTGGGGCCTTCTGGGAATTGCAGTTCTTTCCCTCTAGCTGGTGTCCTCCTTGCACCTCGTTCCTGTCCCAAATTACTCCCCGGCTGGGCATGAATGGGGCAGGAGAGCCTGATCCTGGTGGCGGGGGCTACAAGAGGCGTTACAGGGCCCTGAAAAGGAGGCTCAAGTTCCTGATCTATGTGAGGAGTAGGGGAAGGGTTTGGCTTTTTGGGGGGGATGGGGTGGAGAAGACAGCAGGAGGAGCCCCAATGTTTTGGAGGCAGATGAGACTGGGAGGGAGAAATAAGCGGAGCGCTTTAAGTGGCGGGGAAAGGGGTGTGTGTGTGTGTCTGTGCTGAATTAAAATGTTTCAGATTTAAAGTGCCCCCGAAATAACAAGCGCTCTTGGGTTCAAGGGCCGTCCGCTCTGTATTGGATCAGGTCCACGGTCTGTGTTGCGGGGAGATGAGGAAGTTTAGACTTACTGGTTCTTCTGTGTTCAAGGGCCATTGTTGTTGCACCTTCAGATTTGAGTTTGTGTTTATATGGGGGTCGATCCGAAAATCCTGGAGCCGGACAGTCTGGTGACCTCAGGGGAGCAGAGAGAGGACTACTTCAGTGGGACGGGGTCCCTGGAAAGCGTTCACAGGATTTTGTAGACTTAGACCTAATTTAAAGGGGGTGCTGGCCAGTGTTCCCTCTAAGCTGAGTTAGAGTGAGCTAGCTCACAGTTTTTTAGCCTCCGGCTCACACATTTTTGTCTTAGCTCAGGAAGGGATGGGCTCCAGAGCAAACTAATTTATGCAGTAGCCAAATCACTTGCTCACAACATTAATGCCAGTAGCTCATAAAGTAGAATTTTTGCTCACAAGACTCCACAGCTTAGAGGGAACATTGGGCTGGCCGAGGCCAAAGTTTGTATCTGTGCAACCTCTTGTTAAACTGGATTGCAAAGAGGCTTTTTGTGTGTAAAATGGGGATGGCGTTGGCCTACTTTTTAAGATTGTTGTGAAGCACTTTTAACTGCCTGTTGGTGTGGGCTATCTATTCTTATTCTTATTATATTAATGACTACTACTACTATGTGTGCCCCAAGAGGCTCTTTGCACTTTTCACTGACAATTTGGTGCCTTTTATTTGCCCCCAGAACTGCCTCCCTGAGGCACAGTGGCTGGTACAGAGCCGCTGTGTGGGGTGGCTTTCTGGCTCTCACCAAGTCTCTGTTGTAACTCCACAGGAACAGGAATGTTTCCAGGAAGAGCTGAGAAAAGCACAAAGAAAACTCTTAAAAGTTTCACGTGATAAAAGGTGGGCTGGAGGGGTGGGAGGGGTGGGAGCTGAAATTGTGGAATAATCCTGGGTGGGAGAGCGGAAGAGGGCCGCCAGGTTTTTTTGCTTTAGTTTGGTTTTCCCCCCTGGCAAGCGTCCTCTGTCCTTAACAAGCGCATGACTGGAGAGAATTCAACTGGCCTTTCCTTCATCATTGCATCTCACGCTGGTGAAAAGAGCCCTGTCTCATTTCTGCTGGAAACAGGGCTGTTTCCATAGGGCAGGAGTCCTTTCAGGAAAAAAAAGGTGGCAACTCAGTAGTGGAGGGGGAGGGCTGAGTGGGGGACGCCCCCTTAAGGTGTGAAGGGACAGCATTCAGTTTGGGCCAAAGTTACCGAGCACTCAGACTTGGAATCTCTGTGATGCCAGAAGAGTAAGGTGATGTGCAGTAACAAGAAAGAAAAAGTGTTTCTGAGTATGCGCAGAGTGCTTTTTCCTTCACAGATTTAGGACTGAGGAGCAGGATTTTGAGAGTAGTTGGGGAAGCTCCCAAAGAGAAGTGAGCTTTGCCATGCTCTCTTTTTAGAAACAGAGGCACTGGATTGGAGTTAGTATAATCTCTGCTTCTGCCTGTTTCTTCCCTCCAGTTTTCTACTTGATCGCCTGCTCCAGTACGAGAATGTGGATGAAGAATCGTCAGGTAAGTTGAGGCTCAGGTGTGTTTGCGGGTGGGGGGGTGCCCCCCAAGTCCTTGTATATAGGGTAGTTCAAAGATCGCTAGGGGACAGGTTACTGTTTCAGAGTTTTGCTGTTTGAATGAAGTAGGCTTTGTTTTTATACCCCGCTTTTCTCTGTCGTAAGGAGTCTCAGTGCAGCTTACAGCCACCTTCCCTTCCTCTCCCCACAGCAGGCACCTTGTGAAGCTGGTGGGGCTGAGAGAATTCTGAGAGAACTGTGACTGGCCCAAGGTCACCCAGCAGGCTTCATGTGGAGTGGGGAATCAAACCCGGTTCTCCAGATTAGAGTCTGCTGCTCCTAACCACCACTACACCGTGCTGAATGGCGGTTTTCAATCTGAGAAAGACCCTGGAGGTCCCTTCCAACTAGGGTTACCAGGTCAGGGTTGGAAAATACCTGGAGACTTTGGGGGTGGATCCAGGAGAGGGCGGAGTTTGGGGAGGGGCCTCGGCATGGCACGATGCCACAGAGTCCCCCCTTCAAAGCAGCCATTGTCTCCAGGGGACAGGGCTCCCAAGCAATGTTCCCTCTAAGCTGTGGAGTCTTGTGAGCAGGAAGTTGTGAGCGAGCCATTTGGCTCCTGCATCAGTTTGCTCTGGAGCCCTCCTTCCTGAGCTAAGGCAAAGATGTGTGAGCCGGAGGCTAAAAAACGGTGAGCTAGCTCACACTAACTCAGCTTAGAGGGAACACTGCTCCCAAGTACTTACCTTGATTTGGCAGGGGATATGTAGTTCTTCACGGGACCATTCCCGCAGGGAAAACACGGGCGCTGCACTATTCCGTCGCCCAGACATGACGTAGGCACCTAGCCGGGCGACGCTCTAGCAATGGGGCTGGAAACTCGATGGTACCATTGAGTTTCCAGCTCCATTACCAGAGTGTCGCCCAGCTACGTGCCTACGTCACGTCTGGGTAACGGAATAGTGCAGCGCCGGTGTTACAAGCAAGAATCTTCCGGCGGGGAAGCATGTGTCCCTTGCCGGTTCATAGGTAGGTACTTGGCAACCCTACCAGGGGAGCTGATCGCTGTCAGCTGGAGATCAGTTGTAAAAGCGGGAGCTCTCCAGGCCCCACCTGGAGGCTGGCAACCTCTGAGCAGGGAAAGTAATGTCAGGAAGTTTTCTAATACTTGTTATTTAGAGTGCATGGCAGCTGCTACATTGGAGTCTATCAGTATAAACAGGCTTGGAAAAAGCCACTCACCTGGTTGCCTGTGGTGAGTGAAATTTGTTTCAAAGTGATCAGGCGAGAAAGCTTTAAAAAAACAACAAGAAGAGCGTTTGGCACCCCTCTTCCTCTGTTAGTCTGGCTGTATACTATAAACAACTAACAGTGCAATCCTAAACAGAGTTGCGCCTTTGTAAACCGATGAATTTAGAAGGGATTGCTTTGTTTTAGGATGGCCCTGTGATACAAGTTTGAGGCAGCAAGTGATAAGATTTGTGTGTGTGTGTGTGTGTGTGTCTGTGACCTTATAGCTTCTGTGGACTCATTTAAAAGGCGTACGCCTATTGGGGCTAACCTTTGAGGCTCAGGATTAATTTGGGAGAGAATGAGGGGAAAATGGGATTTGATGAAACCGTGCTGTTTTGTGGCTGTTGTCGTTTTTGCTTCTGCAGGCTCATAATAACGGCACTGATAAAACTTAAGTTTGCGGAACTGCTTATTTAGTCCAGTCAGCATCGCGATTATGCCAGAACCAGAAATAGTTTAAGGAAGTGTGGTGGTAAAAATTCTTGTAGTTAAGACTTTGAAGGAACGGTTTACCCTCATCCTGCGATTTAAAGTGCAAGATGGAAAGGGGAGACAGATCAGGTCTGAGGGCTCTGGGAAGTGCAGAGAGAGTTTCTTGGGCGTTGATTAGGAAAACATGAGTTCAGAATTCCACTCAGTCCTGAAGCTCATTGGGTCATCTTGGCTGAGTCACTACCCTCCGCCTAATCTACCTCACAACATAATCCTCATGTATTCCCTGGCCGAAGTGTGGCCTACAGATCCACCTGAAAGAAATTTCTGTTTCAGATTCAGAAGCGACAGCCTCCTCCGACAATAGCGATGGGGAGATGCCCAAAGGAGCGGATCAGCCGTCTCTAAAGAGGTGAGTGGAGTAGCCTTGGCCTCCAAGCCAGTGGGTAATTGCCAGTGCCCAAGATGGCTGCCTTGGCCTGCAAGCCAATGGATAATTGCCAGTGCCTAGGATGGCTGCCACTGACCACAGGTGAAGATGTACGTTTTGTTTGGCTGAATTAGTGGGGTAGAATCCTTCTCTTTGGCTAATCTCAGCCTGCTCTCAAAATGGCGGCCCTGTTGGTTAGAAGGCAGAAAGACCCTGTGTTGGTTTCTTGCATGGCATAGCATGACCACTTCAGATATGGGCCACAGGGTGATCCTGTCCAGAAGCAAAGATTGTTGCTCTGCTCTGCTTATCGTGCATTAAAAAGCACACCCAATATGATTCCATTAGCGCCATGGGCAAACCTGTATAGGAGGTCATGGCAGTGCACTCATTGTGGCATGCATTCGTGGCAAACGTTCACCTGCAAATCTCTTTGCCTACAGAAAACGAAGTCCCCAACTTGGCAGTGCCTCATCCCCTTCATCTTCAGGACTTTCCCTCCAGCCGACGTCTGGCTTTGGGCTTCCAGCATCAGGGACACCATCCCCCTATTTGACTTCTGTGAGTAGCTCCATCTTTCAGTGGGTCATAGAGCTAGGTAGAATATGTTGCCCAAATCAACCCTTGGTTCCCAAAGCCATCACATGCAGTACGCTGGGAAAGGACTTTGAAGAGTTCCCTTCCAATGTCAGAGATGCCTTGGGCAAGTTTTCATTGCGTCCAACAGACCTTTAACATGGCTGCCATAACGATAACGCTGCCTAGAATCAAAACGGTGGTGGAGGTTTCTCAGTTATAGCTGATAAACTTCATTGGTTGTCCTAGACCCACGGTGCCACACGGAGCGTCGACATACCAGTCTTGCATCCTATTCAGCATGGCTGTGTTGGCTTTTGAAAGCGACTGCCAACTGTGGATAGGGCATTTTGCTTACGTTTTCCTCAGTACCTCTGGTAGAACTCCCAGTTTTAGTAGGACACCTACACACACCCTAACTTGGCCGTGTCTGCTATGAGCACAACTATTTCTCTGCTCTTTCCCAAAATGGCCGTCCAGATTTCAAGGGCAGGAGAATTGCCACGGGATGATTTATTTATTCATTCATTCATTTTGTGAATTTCTATCCCGCCCTTCCCAAACAGGCTCAGGGCCAGTAACATCAAAGCATAGAACAATAAAAACCAGTTTACGCAGTTAATCCGAAAACAACGAAAACCAGAAACAGTTAAAAGATGGTGAGCAGTAATTCAACCCCCCCCCCCCGAAACCAGACAGATGATACTGGAGTCGCATCGACATAACCCCAAGACTCCGTAGATAGATGATCTAGGCCACCTCTATACATGGCAGTCTCTATACGCAGCAACGCAGCACGGTCGGAGCCAATAAGGACAGAGACCAGTGCTGCGACCGTTGCAGAGCCGCGCACCACAAAGGTCCGCCCAGAAGGAGTCGCTACCGGAAGATCCCGCCGAGACACCATCGACTTGAGGAAGAGCCCACCATGAACACACCCTGCTCGGGTGCCTGGTAGGCTTTCATTTCTCCCCTGTACAGTGTGGCCCTAGATAGATACGTTAAATACTTCTCTGTAAACCTCTCCGAGCCTTTGGGAAGGAGCGGTATATAAGCCGAATGAAATAAATAAATAAAAATAAATATATGGGCTCTGTACAGGGAGGCCAGCTACTTGGGTGTCCGCCGCCTCAGCTAAGAGCCCGGTGCGACAGCTCCGTTTTACAGGCCATGCGGAACTGTCGTGAGTTCCGCAAGGCCCTGATTTCAAGTGGGAGCCTGTCCCACCAGGTAGGGGCCAGGACAGAGAAGGCCCTGACCCTAGCTGAGGCGAAGCGGACACCCTTAGGCTGTTTGTTGCCTCGGGCTACCCCACACCCCCTTCCCTTCAGCCGCCTTCAGGTCACCTCCATTTCACCTCATTGTTTTCTCTCACGACATTTAGTTGTAGATGTCGACGTGACGCTGCCTGGGGGTAGGCAGAAGCTCCATCTTCATGTCTGTCTTGCCCAGAGGTCGCATGGCGTGTTGGGGGTGCGGGGAGGACAGGAGCCTCTTCCATTTCTTTGCAGAAGTTTCGTTTTAGAGTAGGCCTCAGTGAGGCAGCGTCAGTTGCTTGTGGCTGGTGTGGCGACGTCCCGGGGTGCGGAGTGTTGGGGCTAGACTGACGCACGTGTGTGGTTGGTTGGGTTTTTGCGTACGTGTGCATGTATGGACGACGCAAGCGGCCTTGCCGGAGAGAAGGGGAATGGAGTGCAACTCCAGCAAAGACTTGACCTAAAATAACATGGGGTGTCTTAGAACCGATCGCGCGCCCCTGAAGAGTACAGCAGCCGAGGTCTCCGATAGACGTGTGTTGCTATTTGTGTGGCTCTGTGAAGTATTAATTCAGAAGCCCTCCTCCACCCCCATTCCAGGACTTGCATGCTCATCACTCATCATTTGATTTCTTATCCCATCTCTTCCTTCCCACCACCCCTCCCCCCCCCAGCTGGCCTCGCCCCCTTATGCTCCCTTCCCCTCCGACTACTTGGCTCTGGGGCCTGAGGCTGGGGCGCCTCAACCTGACACCAGCGCTACCCGCTCTGCCCGGAGGCCCCCGAGGCCCCGCAAGCTCAAGGTACCGTCAGGATTGCGGGGTGTGGGGGTGTGTGGGGGAGTCATACGGGTAGCTGCATTTAGGCGTTGGAGGCATGTTGAAATCCGAACATACAGTGGTGAATGAAACACAGGGAGCATGTTTACTGGGCCGTCCTGAACAGAGTTGCACCCTTTCTGAGCCTATTGGCTTTCAATGGACTTGTGTGCGGCCAACTTACAGTAACCTGGAATGGAGTTTTCTAGGCAAGGGACAAGCAGAGGCGGTTTGCATTTCCTGCCTCTGCGTAGCCGCTCTCGGCTTCCTTAGTGGTTTCCCATCCAAGTGCTGACTGGGGCTGACCCTGCTTAGCTTCTGAGATCTGAGAAGATTAAGCTACCCTGGGCCATCCTGGTTAGGGCAATGGAGCGGTTAGGAGTGGCAGACTCTAATCTGGAGAACCGGGTTTTGATTCCCCACTCCTCCACATGCAGCCCACTGGGTGACCTTGGGTCAGTCACAAGTTCTCTCCGAGCTGTTCTCTCATGAGCAGTTCTGTCGGAGCTCTCTCAGCCCCACCTACCTCACAGGGTGTCTCTTGTGGGGAGAGGAAGGGAAGGTGATTGTAAGCCACTCTGAGATTCCGAGTGAAGAGCAGCGCATAAATCCAACTCTTCTTGTTCCTCTTAGAAGGGTGTAACTCTCTTTAGGTTTGCACGGTGTAGTGATCGAATGCAGTCTTGATTGGAGATGATGTGGGCTGGGGGAGGGGGGAGAGGAGCATATGTTTGGGAATGTGTTTAATTCTATAAATGTAGATGATATAATTGCACGGGGCTTGAACCCAGGTAGATCTGTGAACGCACAGAGTCAGACCAGGAATCCAGGCTGTTCAGTATTAACTACTCTGAGTAGCAACAGTTGTCCAGGGTGTGGCAGAGAAAGGTCTTTCTCAACAGCTGCTACATGAGACAGCAGGGATTGAGCCTGGGATCCCCTGTGAGCAAACCGTGTGTTCTGTCACTGAGCCATGTCCCCTCTCTGAATTTAATGTGGTTGAATACTGCAGCTTGTAGAACAAACAGTGATGGTGCATCTACGCCACAGACTTGAAAACTGGTACCAAAACCTCTTTATGTTTTCCTGACTTCTCCCCCAAGGAGTCCTGGGAGTTGTAGTTTTAGGAGTGTCTTGTTAGAGAATCTTGCCTTCCCTCGCAGAATGAGATAATTCTTCTGATTATTCTGGGGGATTACTTGATCCCATCGGTATAGCGCCGTTCGGTCTCTGAGAGACAGAGGCGGCGATGCACTGATTTTTGAGGGGAGGCAGATGTCGTGGGACAGAGGAGGATGAGGATATGGAGTTCTCAGGTTGCACCGAGTGCTTTGTGCGGTGATGCTGGCCCATCCTGTAAGTCACTGAGAGGCAAGAGCATCATGGCTCCGTTTGGTAGCGATGCTGTCTGGAGATATATACAGGGCTTGCCTTATGCCGTAACTCTGGGCAGCTTCAAGATTTGTAGCACCAGTTTGGTGGTGGTGTGGTTCGAGTGCCCGACTAGGACTTGGGAGTCCAGGTTCAAGTCCCTACTCAGCCATAAAGCTCACTGGATGGCCTTGCGTCAGATCGACCTGACAGACTTTCCATGAGGAGAAAAGGGTGAGAGCCATGAATGCCATTGTGAGTCCCTTGAAGGATGGCAGCATAAAATATATATATATATTTAGAGCAGGGGTCTCCAACATGGTGACTGTGAGCACCGTAGCACCCACGAGCACCTTTCCTGGGGCCTGCTAAAAGTTTTTGGGAAGTGGGCTGTGTCAGGCGGGGCTTTTGCCCAGCAGAGCTTCTGATTGGCCGTTGACGATTTGATTGGCTGTGCAGATTTTTTTAAAAAAAATTGCTTTGGCAGCAGCTGCCACCACAGCACAAGGATCATTACTGTGTGACTGAACATAAGCTGCTGCGGCCATTTTGTGGCTGGCTTCGCCTCCTGCGGCGGCCATTTTGTGGCTGCACCCACCATCCTATGTCAGAATTCCAAAGGTGCCCACAGGCTCAAAAGGGTTGGGGATCCCTGAGCCAAATGGAAAATTCAGTTTAATCATTACAGGAAAGGTGTTAATGATCTTTAAGAAAAAAAAGGGATTTCACGGGTGGTATGCAGAGATTCTGGCATTGCACGCGGTGGAGGCATCCTCCTCAGACCTTCTTCACATACTGGGATGGGGGGGAAAGATTCTGCTCGCTGTCCAACTCACGGTTTCTTTTTCTGTTCTTAACTGCAGCTCCCACTGCCCCCCACCTCCATGTCCGACTGTGGGAATGTAGTCGTGGGGCTGCCCTTTCCTTCGCCCCGGGGGGCCCCCAAGATTCCACCACCCACCATCCTCAGCACAGTGCCCCATCAGATGTTCAGTGACACAGGGGAGGGAAGCGGTGAAGATCCCCTGGACGGTGACGATGAACTGGTCATTGACATTCCCGAGTAACCGTGGAAAGCGGCACACCCTGTTTAAAGGACACAGGCCTCTTTGCGATACGTGTGGGGGCTGTGCCCCATATTTTATTCCAGCGGTTTACAGACTCCAAAAACATGCAAACCAGTCAATAAATGCAGTTGTTTTGTATAAAAAAATTCCGTTGTGATTTCTGTATATTTCCCCCCCAAAACCCCGCCCTCCCGAGCTTCCTTTCCTCTTTGAAACCCCCCTGAGCCCTTAGAAGAATTCCCCCATAAAATGAGGACAGAGGTTTCTCGTCTCTTTTCAGTCAGGCACGCTCCTTTACAAATCATTTTCTAGAGAAAAATCCTTGGGGGGGGGGGAATCCTATTCGCTTTATGGTGTGGGGTGAATCTTTTTTGACTGTGGAGGAAAAAAACATTTTTTAAAGGGAAGAAAGTCTGAGAAAAGCGCTTCACATCTTCTGAGGGGGGAGGAAAGGGCAGACGTTTAAGAACCAGGAAAGAGTTTTTCATTGTGCAGATAAAAATGTGAAGTCTAACATCAATCTGCTCGCAAGAAATCCTGTCGAGAAATTTATCTTTCAAGAGCCCCAAGGGATTCTTTTAGATAGGAAAGGAAACTCGGTAGATCTTAGACATGTTTTACTAGAAGGTCCCTAGTAAGCACTCAAATGCGGTTACTGGCTGCATTGTGGTTTTTTGCTGCAGATTTTTAAAAAGTCATAATGGGATATCTCTCCGGAACCATTCTCTAAATATAAATGTAAGTGGCGGGGGGGAACCTGATCTTTTCAAAACAGAAAGAAAAGAGAATGTTGTGTTTGTTGTATGGGCAACATATTTAACCAGTTGTCTTTCAAAGATGCCAGATTTGTGCCTGGTGGCAAACAGCTGCTTACAAGCCAAGATGGGAGACCGCACTCCTGTCAGAGAGCTGAATCGCATTTTACTCAGCCAACGGACTTGTCACTTGTGCCCCGAGTCTCTGCTGGTCAAGGACTGAGGCTTCAGGAAACCGGGATCTGTGACTGAGATGGCCCAAAATGTGCTGGGTCCCCAAGGCAGAAAATTCCAGTGGCGCCAGAGCACAAAATGTTCTGCTGTGCTTGTAATTAGCACTAACCGGGGGTTCCAGTTTTCCAGCTAACAGCCAATATCACTGAGGCCATGGGAGGGGCAGCGAACAGGAGACCCCTGTCCCAGAAGCCAGTTTGGTGCAGTGGTTAAGAGTGTCAGACTAGTACCTGGGAGTCCCAGGTTCGAATCTCCATGTTGTGCTGTGGAAGCTCGCTGGATGACCTTGGGCAGTCTTACTCTTTTGGCCTGACCTACCCCACAGGACTGCTGTGAGGATAAACTGGAAGAAAGCAGAATGAGCCGCTTCGGCGGGAGGGCGGGGTAGAGATTTAATAAATAAATAAAATGATGTGAGCCACTTTGAGTCCCCATTACATTATTAAGCAAATAATAACCTGTCTGGATCCAGTTTCCATTAGAAACGTTTTTTTTTTAACTATTCTTTTCTATGCTATCACCTTCTTGGAACTGATCTACTTTTTTTTTTTTTTTTTTTTTAAGGAAACTGCTTTGGAAAACGCATGTCTTGAAAAGCCGTGTGTTGTAAATAAAGAACAATAAAGGCTGCAAGCCTCAGCATGCTTAGGATCATGCTGTGCAGAACTGACAATCTGCTTTCCCCAGAGAGCCAGCTTGGTGTAGTGGTTAAGAGTGGCGGACTCTAATCTGGAGAACCCTGTTTGATTCCCCACTCCTCCTCCACATGCAGCCAGATGGGTGACCTTGGGTCAGTCACAGTTCTCTCAGAGCTGTTCTCTCAACAGCAGCTCTCTCAGAGCTCTCTCAGCCCCACCTAACTCACAGGCAGTGTTCCCTCTAAGTTGAGTTAGTGTGAGCTTAGCTCACAGTCTTTTAGCCTCCGGCTCACACATTTTTGTCTTAGCTCAGGAAGGATGGCTCCAGTGCAAACTAATTTATGCAGCAGCCAAATTGCTCGCTCACACGTTTAATGCCGGTCGCTCAAAAAGTAGAGTTTTTGCTCACGAGACTCTACAGCTGAAAAAGAAGAAGAGATTGGATTTATACCCCGCCCTTCACTTCGAGTCTCAGAGCGGCTTACAAACTCCTTTCCCTTCCCCTCCCCACAACAGACACCCTGTGAGGTAGGTGGGGCTGAGAGAACTCTGACACAAACTGCTCTTTTTCAAGGACAGCTGTGCCAGAGCTTGTCACTGACCCAAGTTCACATCAGCAGGTGCGAGTGGAGGAGTGGGGAATCAAACCCGGTTCTCCCAGATTAGAGTCCGCACACTTAACCACAACACCAAACTGAGAGGGAACACTGCTCACAGGGTGCCTGTCGCGGGGAGAGGAAGGGAAAGGGGACTGTAAGCTGCTCTGAGACTCCAAGTGAAGGGTGGGGTATAAATCCAGTCTCTTTTCTTCTTTTTCTTGATAGGGATCGATACAATTTCCTGGCTACTGCTGTCCTCTTTACCCGGCTGAAGAGCAGGATAGGCCCTGGGCTGGCTGTCAACATGTGATGGATGCCCACCAGGGAGCCACAGCCAGTCATGGTTCCCTGAGTAATGGCCACTGTTTGTCCCCATGTATTTAGACATACGGCTCCCTTTCAGACAGAGCAGTGTTTTACCAGGATAAATTCTGAATTCGTCTGCTGCAAAAAAAACATGAATCAGCCCTCATCTGGAAGCGTCTGTCCTGGGCTACAAAAACGGCCAGCTGCTGTTTTCCTGATAGAAAACGAGGTGAAAAATACAGAGGGTGCCTCATTAACAGCGTAAGATTTCCCATCCAGCTCTGTTTTTAAAATGGCTGGGTGGGAAGGGAAATTAATCTGGCTCGCCCGTCAAGAACTGGGAGGAAAGGAGACTGCGGAGAGCCTTTTATTCAATAAAAGTTAACGGGATGAACGGTGACGCTTGCAGGCCTGCCTCTTTCTGTTGTGTTGTTTGGAAGGAGCGTGCCAGGAGGGAAGCCCCGGCCCTCCAGTTTTCTTGCAAGGAAGCCAAAAGGCTTCATTCTTTGAAAATTGTTCAAGAATACAAATTGCATATGTCACTCCAAGTGATGTATGCAGGGATAGGAATGGATGCGTCAAGAAGGAAGTTAACAGGAAGTGTTGGACTGTAGGAAGAATTCTGTCCTTGTGTGTGGCTTTCAAGGGCTTTTATTTTGTGTGTGTGTCTAGAAAACACATGCTCTGTGTTCCTGACCATGGGCCAGCAAATAATTTGTCCCTCAAAATCCACGCCAAAACCTGGCATGAAAGGGGGAAGGGGTGGTTCAGGAGCTGTAGTCAGCTGGGTTACACAAAGGGGAAGGGAGCAGAGGAATCTTTTGAAGAAAGTGACCCTTTTTGGTGGCTGTTCACTGACGTGACCGTTTTTGTCCCACTGGCCATCTTGGTTTTGCTCACTGGGCTCCTCCCTGTACTTCCTTGGCTCTCCCAGGTCGCCCCTCCCACTGCCTCAAGACACCCAACCAGAAGAGGGGACGGCCTCCATTTGAGCCCCTCCCCAGAGCATAATATAAATGGACACCAACAACAAGTAAACTGCAAAAACGTGCAAACGTCCTCGTGCAGAGGAGGGGCCTCTGGTGCTGTGCCCCTCCCTTTTTTCGGCAGGCAGGCAAGGTGGGAGGATGCGGTTCCGTAGGCAGTCATGATGGTACCTCAGGGGCCGAAAGTGGAGGATTCTGGGAGCTCGTTGGTGAGTGTGTGCCAGTGCTCGAGGCGATGGTTAGGGGTCTGAAGGAGCGAGAGCCAGTGCTGTCGGCATTCGCCGGGGGCTCCCAGCCCCAGGGTCACCCCTCCTGCAAGGAAGGACGGAAGAGGGTCTTATGGTTCTCAAACAGTGCCTATTACTGAGGCGTAGGCGGGAACAACTACATTCAAGTCTAGTAGAACCTTCGGGACCAATGAGATTTTCAGGGTGCGAGCTTTTGAGAGTCAAAGCTCCCTTATCAGATCTGATGGATGGAAGGTCTCCTTACTGTGAAACAGCCGGTGTGTGTGTGTATTGTGTCCCCCCCAACACACACAAAATCTTGGGAACTAATTTGGTGAGGAAGCTGTAAAGCCTACATTGGGGACCCCACAAAGCCAAATTATGGGGCTGTTAAAATTTGTCATATTTCTTTCCTTCCTCCCCCCCGCCCCCTTATAGAGCTCACAGCAGCTTACATAGGCTTCCTAGGCTGTCTCGCGTTCAGGCACTGATGAGGCTTAGCCCTGTTTCACCCAAGTTGCTATATCATATGCTCGGGACCCAGTTCCCTGGAGAGAACAGGGATACTTAAACCAGTTTTGAGTCTGTGCAGAGATATGCATGCGGTCCTTTTCTAGGTCTCTCAGACAAGGGAAACATTCACACACAGATATTCCCAATGCTGTACTGTTTCTTACCGATGAAGTCGTTGGATTTTCCAATGTCGTAGTCCCATACTGTTATCTCCAGAGATTTCTGACCGAGTTCTGAGTGCTCAATCTCATAGAAAAAATCCTGTGGGTTGGGGGGCAGGAGAGAGCGAGTGTTAGGAACCGAGATTTCTGACTCCACTCCTCCCACTCATGCATACAAATCTGACCCTTTTTGTTTATTTTGTATGTGGTTGTGGACTTTAATGTTCTGCCCATTTCCATTGCTGGCGTTCTTCATCTGTTTGTTTTATGCCATTTACATAACAATAATGTTGAACAATGCATTAGCATAAATGGGCAATGTTCAGCATGAGGAAATAGATAATAAAGACTCAGGGGGTTGGATTTGCAAGCTGCACCGGCAGGAGTGAGAAATTAGTTGGCCTCCCTGACTCAACCCCCAGAGCCTTTCCTCATCCTCCTTCATTCACCTCATTATACTCCGGGTTCAGCGTCTTCTTCTTCACAGTTGTTTTGTGCTTTGACTTCTTCTCTTCGTCTGGCTTGAGATACCTGCCAAGAAACGGAGAATGAGTCTCTCTGTCTAGACTGTCTGTCTCCCTCCTTCCCAAAGAGAGATCGAGGCAACCAACCAACCTGAAACTTCTGTGCACAGACACTTAAGTGCCACCGTAAAGCGCAGCAACACATTACAACGCTCAAAAGGCCTAAAAACACAGTGAATGTAGAAAACAAATATACCTGCTGGACTTCTTCCCAAACGGCAAACTGTCACTACTGTGTTTCGTTCTGACTGACAGGCTAGCCCTGAGGTGAACCTCTGCAATGTGTTTCCAAGCTCACATTTTAGGGATGACAAAACTGGCCATGCGCTCTCTTCATCCCCAGTTCCTCCCGTCTCCAATGCGAATTCCTCTTGCCTCTCCCTTGGTTAACCATTCATTGTGGCAGGAAGTTGACCAGCGCCTCCCCCCACCCCAACCTACCCCCTGTTCAAGTGTAAATTCCTCACGCTTTTACGTAGGGGTCGGAGTAGCCGCACACGTCCATCGCAGCTAAGTGGGCACAGCGGAGAACAGACACCAGAAGCCCGTGCCGTTCGGAGATGTACATGAGGGCGAGCAGGATGCGGCCCCTTTCCTCCAGGGCCCAGCCAGCCGGGGGTTCTAACTGCGCAGCAAGGAAGAGGAGAGAACGTCGGAAGGATTTTGTGTGAACGGCCCGCCTTTCAAGAGAACCGCTTCATTCCAAAACATCAGAGTTGGCCTTGGCTTTCCAGGGGAAATGTCAGATAGCTCCTCATTCCACCTCACATCCTTAAGCTCCTGAGTCAGGCAGGCCCTCTCCGGGTGCGGTCAGACAGTGTGCTGGGAGCGGTTTAAATGGCTCTGGCCCTGATGTGGTCTTTTTTAACCTGGAGAATCGCGATCACACTCACCTCCTTGCTCTGGATCGTTGCGCTGTTTTTCTCTCTCTCTCAGTTTGGGCATGCGCAGGGCCGGCTCACCCGCTAGGCGAACTAGGCATTCGCCTAGAGCGCGGGCCGGCTGTTAGGGGCGCCAAACAGGACCCGGCGCCCCCCCCGCCAAAGCCCCCCAGTCCCCGCCAAAAGGACGCAGAGGGGCGCAGCAGCAGCGGAGCCAAAAAGAGGGTGAGCAGAGTGGCAGGCAGGGAGAGGAGCTCTGACAGGACTTTCAAGCAGCCTCCTTCCCGAGCTGGAGCGTGACAAGCGGAGAAAAGGACAAAAAGAGAGGCGCTCCTGCTCTGCCCCGCCCACGGTCTCCTTCCCTCCCACAGTCCCACTCTCATCTCTCTCTCGCACGGAAGCAGGGAAGGAAGGGAGAGTGGGCAGACAAGCAAGGGGAGGGTTGGAGCAGACACCGGCAGCCGGCAGCACCAAGAGGGCGCCCCTTTCTTTCTCTGTCCAGAAGCTCGGGACTGGAGGCGCCCTAGCGCTCCTCCACATCTACTGCGCATGGGCTTCACTCCGGATTGTGGGGCCGGCCAGGCAGGCACAGCCGCGTGCACGCACACACTCCCCCCACCCTCGGCGGCGGCGGTTCGGCCAAATGTGGTAGTTCTGGCATTTCTCCGCCCGCACTGCAGCCACCCTGCAGCCCCAAGGGCTCCGGCCCAGAGCGGCTCCCACCCCACTCAGCTGCCCTGCAAAGCAGCCCCCAAGAGCTGAGCAGAACTTCCCCCGCGGCCCCTGCCGCTGGCCATCATGACCTGCAAGATCGTTGAGACCGAGGGGGGGAGGGGGCGGCGGCGACGGAGGGGGTGGCCAGCTGGGAGGTCTCCAGGCCCCACCAGGAGGTTGGCATCTGCACCTCACCTAGGGCACAGAAACACCTCAGGCCGGCCCTGGGCATGTGCACAGGCAGCCATCTGTGGAACTAAAAGTTTCATGCGTGCGCAGAACAGCGATTTCCTCTTCAACCCGACTGCTGTAACGCTTCCCTTTAAAATTTAAAGGAACACTTCCCTTTAAACGTTTACCGCCACAAATGGCCTCCGTGAGATCCCAAACTCGTCTAAAGGCTAAAACTAGGCACCATTTAAACATTGTTTTTAATAACCCTGTGGTGGACCTCCGCCTATGCGCCCACTGCCAATGCTTTTTTAAAAATGGCGGGTGAAAAGCGGAAGCCTCAGGCAGCTTTCGAGTGGGGACGGGGTTTAAATCGGAAGTGGCTCGACACCGGAGGAGCGATCACATAGGGGAAAAATGCGGCTGGAACCGGATAATCAGGAAAAGACCACTTGGGGACCTGGTATCAAAATACTCCGGGTTAAAGCAGTTTTGAGCCGGAAAGCGACGGCTGGGGACAGGAGGCAGATGTTGGCCGTGTGATCGGGCAGATAAATTCTGTTTCTGAGGTGGGCCGAACGCGGACTAAACGGCCCGTCTGAACGCACCCTTCATGTCTCTAGTTTGGTCTCTTCAGGTTTCAACAGGCCTTCTCTCACCACCCACCCACTCTGGTTCCCACAGCCTTGGCAGTTAGCTGTCTCATCCGGCTGTCTAATGGCTGCCCACTTCCCTGGCCTGTTGTCTCTCAGCTTCCACAAAGTGTCAGGCCCCTCTGCTGGTTTCACCCCATGAAACATCCACCCTGGAACCGGTTTCTGATTGGAAGAACAGCCATGTTTTAAATTAGGGTTGCCAGCTCTGGATTGGGAGATTTTGGGGGTGGAACCTGGGGAGGGGAGGGACTTGGAGAGGGGAGGGGCCTCGGCAGGGTATTATACCATAGAGTCCACCCTTCAAAGCAGCCATTTTCTCGAGGGGAATTGATCGCTGTCATCAGGAGGTCAGTTGTAAAAGCAGGAGATGCCGCCTGGAGGTTGGCAAACATGCTGTTGATCTTATGTCTCTGCATTCTAGCTCTGGTTTTAATTGTTTCAACCATCTGTGATTTTGGGGGGGGAGGTGTGTGTGGTTGTAACGGTTTTAGAACGTGGTTTCAGTATGTATGTTTTGTTTTGTTAGCTGCTTGGGTGGTCCTTGTAAGGGCAGAAAGGCGAGATCGAAATTTTCTAAAATATAAATAAATTGGAAGATCCTTAAATGTGAGATTAAAAAAAAAAAGGATCATTAATTGCTTTTCTCAGGTTGCCAACTGCCGTGTGGGGCTTGGAATCACATCTGATCCCCAGAGTACCACGAGGCCACTTCCTCTGGGAAAAAAGGGGGCTCTGGAGGATGGTCTGTACAGCAGTACCTCCCCCTGAGGTCCACCTTTCTCCAAACCTCATCCTCCACAGGCTCCCCTCCCCAAATCTCCAGGAATTTCCCAACCCAGAGTTGGCAACCCGCCTTTCTTCCCCAATGAGTAACCAAAAACCAATATTTGAGATTTGGGGTAAGGACTTCCTGGTCAAAAGGCTATAGTATCCTGGCACTTCAAGCTACAGTCTCTTGTCTTTTATAAAAATTAATCAGGGGTTCGAAAGCAAGAAATTGCGAGTAGATAAATAGGTACCACTTCGGTGGGAAGGGAACAGCGTTCCGTGCGCCTTGGTGTTTAGTCATGCCGGCCACATGACCACGGAAATGTCTTCGGACAGCGCTGGCTCTTCGGCTTTGAAACGGAAATGAGCACTGCAACCCTAGAGTCGGACTCGACTGGCTTTCGAGCAAGGGAACCTTTACCTTTACCTTTACTCAGTAAATAGGGGTTGCAGTGGCTCAAGTGGTTAAGACGCTGAACTGCCAACAAGAAGGTCGGTAGTTCAGCAGTTCGAGACTTGAGTGCCGCATGATGGAGTGAGCTCCCGTCTTTGGTCCCAGCTCCTGCCAACCTAGCAGTTCAAAAGCAAGAAACTGCAAGTAGATAAATAGGTACCACTTCAGTGGGAAGGTAACAGCGTTCTGTGCGCCTTGGCGTCTAGTCATGCCGGCCACATGACCACGGAAATGTCTTCGGACAGCGCTGGCTCTTCGGCTTTGAAACGGAAATGAGCACTGCAACCCTAGAGTCGGACTCGACTGGCTTTCGAGCAAGGGAAACCTTTACCTTACTCAGTAAATGCTTTTGTAAAAAAGTATATTGGTTTATGCTGGATCTAACTGGTTCCTAGAAAGTATTTTTTTCTGTTAATACCTGGAGATTTTGGTGGTGGTGCCTGAGGAGAGGGAAGTTCTAAAGAAGTGAGCAGTGACTCACGAAAGCTCCTACCCTGCTTGCTCTTGCTCTTTTCTGCTGCTGCAGACAGACTAACGTGATGATCCACATTGATCTTGATCTTGCTGTTAATTTGGTTATTCTGGCTCTAGCAGGTATGACAAACCTAAGTCTATACCTTATCCTGTGTGTTTTTTTTAACTCCCACCCTTCTCTTGGGATACATACGAGTGAAAGTCAGGTTATATAATTATACTTGTTATGTAATCCTTTAATGAGGAGTAGGAGGAAGAAAAGCTCTCACCTCTCTCAGGTAGCAGGAAATTCCACGCAGAGCGGCTGTCATGGAGGAGGGGGAAGCCAGCTGTTGAGAAGCAGAAATTTAGCCGACATTAGCGAATTCTTCAGAGGTGGCAAGTGTGTGAGTGTGTGTGTGTGTGTGTGTGTGTGTGTGTGTGTGTGTGAGAGAGAGAGAGAGAGAGAGAGAGAGAGAGAGAGAGAGAGAGCGCTGAGGAGAATTCTCTCCTGAGCTGTCAAAACACAAAATTTCACACATACACACACACCCCAAAAGCATGGAGATGTGAAGGCCATGATGGATGCATATTCTGAGTATTGTTTTAGTTCTGTGTGTGTGGGGAAAAAAGAATCATATGTCAAGGCAACCAAAATTAATCTACAATGAGAAAAGATGGATTGCATTACAGATAAGTTCTGCCAAAAAAAAAAAAGCACATTTCCTTCTCCCAGAAATTGCACCCACAAAATCAGATTACCATTTCCCCCTGCCTCAGTTGTATAAGATTTCATCAGCTGGACCTCTTCTCTGCCTTTACAATTGCCAACAAATTCTAATCGGGTAGCACAAAATCGTCATTGACATGAAGTAGGATTGTGGCTTTGCTGTGTATCGCTGTAGTGTGGCCAAAAAAAGCCACCCTGAGGATCTTAATGTTCCGTAACGGCTGTGGATGTTTCCTCATTTGGGGGCAGACTGTTGGGAGCAATGCTCCCTCTAAGCTGTGGAGTCCTGTGAGCAGAAATTCTACTTTGTGAGCTCCTGGCATTAAAGTTGTGAGCGAGCGATTTGGCTGCTGCATAAATCAGTTTGCTCTGGAGCCCTCCTTCCTGAGCTAAGACGAAAATGTGTGAGCCGGAGGCTAAAAAACTGTGAGCTGGCTCACACTAACTCAGCTTAGAGGGAACACCGATTGGGAGACGGTCTTTGGAGACCTCTGGCTGAAATCTGAAGAACACGTTCCTGGGAGCCAGCCCCACTGAACTGCTGCAGTCGTGGATCAGTCCCCTATTCTTGAGGGACAGTTTGGAGAAGGTGACACCTCCCTGCTGAAGGGAGAGGGGCCAATGTGTATGTTTTAAGAAAACAGCAGCTTGAGCTGAGATAGAAGAGTGAAAGGAAGCCGACGAGAACATTCTGTGAGCCGGTTGAATGTGAAACACCTGAGTGTGGGTGCATATTCTCCCCCCCCTCCCCGCGCCTAATGTAAGATGTGCCACTTCGTATGAGCGTCTGCTTTTATATTTATCAAGCAAATATTACAAGGACATCATTAAGTCCACAGTGTTCTCTCACCCAAAGTGAATCAGCTCAGACAGTGTTGTTTCTGAACTTTCCAGGGAAGAGAGAGTATATAACAATCGGGGTTTTTCCAAGGGTGGTGGTGGTGGTGGGGACTAGGAGGCAAATTTCTCTGCCCTTTGTCACCCTGGGAGCTCATGGAGTTGGGAAGTCAGATGATTTGCTTTCATATTATGTCTGGGTGAGCCTGTGTGATATGGCAGGGGCCCAGAGGAAAACTTTGCCTGGGGAGCTATGGTGGATCCCTGCAACCCAGGCTAAAAGTGGCTACTACCTGTGAGCCTCTTCGCTCTCTGCCCCCTGGCCAGTGGCCGGCCTGCTAAGGCACAGCATATCCACAACCAATTGTAACTATGCAGGAGGAAGAATCCGCCATGGAACGCTGTAGCCAGGAAATCAGATCAGACTGAGAGGGGAAACCTCTCTCGTGGGACCCATGGAGAGGAAGGGGCTGTGTTCTGTCAGTGAGATGAACGGGGAGAGATGGCTGGGGAACCAAGGAGGTGGGAGACGGTGCCCTGAATTTAAGATCCTTAACTGTAGCTCCTTAGAGTTCATCTCTGACTTTGGATATAACCCCTCCCCTTACGCTAGACTCTCACCGGTTGCTGCCGTTCCAAACACAGGTTGAAGTGTCTCTTCTGGCCAGGCCGGAGGCGTCTTAAGGGCACCCGAGTCTCTCCAATGAACTCATTGTGGGTCAGTTTATCCTCGTCACAGACAGATATTCTGGGAGGAAGGGACAGAGAGGAGAGAGATGAAAGGGTGTTGCGGTCAAGGGAGCATCGCAATAGAGGAGGCTGAAATTTTAGGTGGGGCAGCCCCGTAGCAAGGGGATTTGGGGGGAGGGGGCCTCAGGAGGTCCGCCAGCCAATTAAATGAAAGTACAATGCAGGTGGTAAGTTGGAGCACTTTGGGGGCAGCCCGAGAGGGAGGGGGCCCAGAAGAAACACTAGGAGGCCAGGCCCCGTGGGCCCCATTTAGCTACGGGCCAGGGTGGGGTCATCTCACCGCAGGGTCTTCCGGGCCATGTCCTCGGCGGTTATCCCGATGTACGTTAGAGCCTCGTTCCACACAGGGTTGAGGGTGTTGTGCTGGGTCCGTGTTTTCAGCTTGTTGGCCTGGAGGGGAAGAGGAGCGGTAGGGTGGAATTGGACCAGAGCAACGGTATGTCCCAGTGGATGCCCGGGCTCCGCCTCTTGTTTTCAGGGTCAAGGCTGGGGATCGGGAAACTGTGACGTGGGATATGAACCCATTTCCTCTGGGTTTCTCCAGCTAAATAACTTCCTAACCTTGGCCCCACTCTTTCTAAGCAAGTGCCCTGCCCCAGCATTTCATGAAAGCCAGCTCTCCTTATCAAATGTATTAGAACTGAATAGTCTGTACACGCCCAGTCTGGAAGCCTCGTTAGGAACATCAGTTTAAAGAAAAAACTTTGGGATGTTCAGAAGCAACCAGGACATGAAGGCATTAACAATCCCATTCTTTTCTGCCATTACCTGTGATAGGGGTTATGTCTCACTAATGCTCACGAACAACTGGTTTGAACAGAACTGCCCTCTCTGAGTTTGACCAATCCTTTTAAAATGTAGGGTTGCCAGGTCTGGGTTGGGAAATACCTGGAGACTTTGGGGGCGGAGCCGGGAGAGGGCGGGGTTTGGGGAGGGGAGGGGCCTCAGCATGGTACCATGCCATGGAGTCTACCCTTCAAAGTGGCCATTTTCTCCGGGGGAGCTGATCTCTGTCAGCTGGAGATCAGTTGTAAAAGCGGGAGATCTCCAGGCCCCACCTGGAGGCTGGCAACCCTATTAAAAAGCCATCTATCCTAGGGCCATTACTGCATCTTAGGGTAGCTAATTCCACCTCCTGGTCTTACTTCCTGTCATTTGTGCATACTAGCCAAGGTTGCCAAGGGATATAGAACTGTATTGACACTGAGTGCTGGGCACTCAATGAAATTGCTGAGTGGTCGGGTTAGAACAGATAAAAGGAAGTCCTTCTTCACCCAAAGAGTGATTAACACATGGAATTCACTGCCACAGGAAGTGGTGGTGGCTACAAGCATGGACAGCTTCAAAAGGGAGTTAGATAAGCCTATGGAGCAGAAGTCCATCAGTGGCTATTAGCCACAAGGTATAGATAGGGGCTCTGGGGCAAGTGATGCTCTGTCTTCTTGGTGCTTGGGGGGGTCAACAGTGGGAGGGCTTCTAGTGTCCTGGCCCCACTGGTGGACCTCCTGATGGCACCTGGTATTTCTGGCCACTGTGTGACACAGAGTGTTGGACTGGATGGGCCTTTGGCCTGATCCAACATTGGCGTCTCTTATGTTCTTATGTTCTTATCACCTGGAATTACAATCTCCAGACCACAGAGATCAGCTCCCCTGGAGAAAATGGCTGCTCCGGAGGGTGGAGACTGTGGCATTCTACCCTGCTGAGGCCCCTCCCCTCCCCAAACTCCGCCCTCCTCTGGTTCTATCTCCAAATCTCCAGGAATTTCCCAGCCCGGAGCTGGCAACCCTAAGTAGCCTGGTTCACTTGTACACCTTCTGTCCCGTTTCTTCCCCATCCGGGCCCTGCCTCCCTTCTCTCTTCTGATCCAGCACACCTGCTCTCCCTGTCTCATTTCACCTCCAGTCTTAGGTCTCTTGGCCCTCGGCAGTCTGGAGTGTACAACCTCATTTTTGGCAACTCCAGTAAGATCACCAGTCACCCCTCTAGAAAACCCTAAAGCACGATTGCTTATGGGATTCTTATTACCAACAAGACCAGCAAAATGATTTGTCCCACGTGACTGTGGGTGTTCCGTACTCCCAGAGAGAGGCCAGTCCCCTCTGTCTGCAGGGGGAAATGCCCTCGTCATCTACTACAGGGATATAGAACTGTGTTGACAAGCCTGGACTCCCTGAGGATGCTTTGTTGGATGTTCCATGCTCATGTTGGATTGTGTTAAGCTCAGAGACCGAGAAGCAACCGGGAAGGGGCATATTACCTTGCAGGCCCCTGGTAGGAGGTGGAGTTTCACGTATGGGTCAGCCAGACCATTAAAATCCATGGGCTTCAACCCCTGAGAACAGGAAGACACAGAAATCATTCCCCTTCTCCTCCAAACGAAGCATTTCTCCCCCCCCCCACAAATGCACTTCATTAAAAACCCTAATCACATTGCACACCTTCCCTGGTACACATATTTCATTTGTGACGCTCTGTCTGAAGGGCATTACAAATCTCCTACACAGAGGTAGGGATCAGCACGAAAACCATGCGTGAATTAGAATGTCTCGATGGACTTGCCGGCAGGGTGTGTGAGAGACGTGGCAGTTTACAACCCGAGCGTATTCCTCAGCTTTTACTAAAGACGGTCTCCATATTTCCTGTTACCCTCCCTGGAAAATCACCGTAGCTATTTTTTCCCCCTTTAGGGAATGCCTTCGTCCTTTTTAGTGTGAGTTGCTAGAGTTCTCATTCTTCAGCTCCCTCCCCCAAAGTCTTGAGAAGTCCAGTTTCTGAGTAAGCAGCGTCTCTCTATGGTGCACTTTCCCGTAAATGCAGGCACATGAACACTAAGGCACCAGCAGGGCAACATCTGTCTTGCAAATAGACGAATATGGCTGCACCAGTGGAGTTTGACACACTGCAAATACTAAGATACTTAGAACCCTAGCCTGGACTATTTGAGGATAACTCGTTCTTTGTTGTTAATGTATCTTCAATAAAAACAACTCTTCCAACTATTAAATAACTGGAAGGTGATAGATTGCTGGATATATGAATATGGTATGCAAGTGGGGGACCTGCATGGACTTGAGGGAGGGGGTGTCTCTGCTCTCTCTCTCTTTGCTCTCTCCTTTCCTGGAAACCCTCATAGCTTCTCCCCCTTTCTTGCTTCCTTCTCTCCTTCTCACCCCCCAGCAAACCTACCGTTATGTGCCATCCTGTCTTCAGCTTTCCCCCAACAGCTTCTGCCCAGGAAAATTGTGGTCGAGTTGCACAGTAGTGGCTATTGGGTTGGGTCAGAGGTCATTTCCTGCAGGAGTGGAGCTCCGGGAGTAAAGAGCCCAGGCGGCAGGCACATGCAACAAGCCCCACCCCCTGCTCCCAGCAGCCCTCAGTCAGAGCAAGAAGCAGCCAGGTAAGTTGCAGAGCTCCCCCCGGCCCCAAACAGTCCAGTGGCACCTTTAAGACCAAGTTTTATTCAGGTACAAGCTCTCCCTCCTCTGTGAGGGCAGATCTGCACGTGCCCCCCCCCAACAGCTAGCAATCCAAAACAGTCCATTGGCACCTGAGCGGTGGGTGTTGCCTTCTGACACACTTCCGATGATGTCAGGGGGTGTGGCATATGCAAATAAGTTATACTAATGAGTTATGCTAATGAGCTCCTGCACCTCTTTTTCTATTAAATTACCCCAGATTGTGTCCAGTTGCACAGTGAGAAACCTGCAAGGACTTAGGGGGGAGGACCTATTTTTTTTCCTGTATTCCCTTCCCCATGCTATGTCCTCTTTCCTCCAGACAACCCCCATATTCTCATTTCCCCCTGCTTTCTTGTGTCCTTCCCACCCACCGATCAAACTATCTTTTATCTGCCCCCATCTTCAAATACATTTGTTGTTTCACGTATACTGTGCCTGTCTCAACAATAGGGACCCAAAACCGCATGCATCATTCTACTCGCCTACATTTTATTCTCACAACAGTCCTGTGGGGTAAGTTACGCTGAGAATGTATAACTGGGCCAAGGTCACCAAGTAAGTGACACAGCCGAGTGGTGATTCAAACCTGGGTCTCCTGTCTGGTTACTGGTGGGCAGGCCCCAATTAATCCTTTCTCAAAGGCCAAAACAGCTCTGAAAAGGGCCCTTCCCCCATCCATTTACTGATAGAAACCAAGGTTTGAAGGCTGATGATACTGTGTGGTTGCCTAGCTACAGCCTGAGGGCATTCATTTCTTAAAGCTGCAGGTGCTGTTTCTATTGTTGGGGAATATAACCCCCCTTGATGTATTTTTTCCCCCTGATTTCAATTTTTTCTGCAACGCTAGGGTGTTTTCAAGTTTGTAGGAAGATCTGTCTTGTTTGTTCATTAACTATCCACAGATCTGGCCATGTTGAAAATTAGATATATTGATAGTACAGAGAGCAGAGCCTTCCACAACATGTCATATCTGGGCAGTGATTCTTGTAAGCAGCACGCCCTTACTTTTGTTGGTGAAATGTCAGAGAGCATGTCCTGTCAAGCAGAACAATGAAAAGGAATCAATTTGTCAATTGCAGTTGTAGTCCCATATCACTAGGACCCATGCAAACCTACCTGTGTGCTCAGAATCTCTATGAAGACCCTGCTTAGCTTGCCTGGGCTATCCAGGTCAGGGCCAGTATTTCAATTACTGTGACTGCTCCCTGTCTATGGACAGAAGCACAGCTGCAGACTAGTAGCTGGCGAAGAGAGTGGAGCTGAAAAACGGGAACCATTAAGTTCCCAGCACAGAGTATTCAAGCTCTTAGCACTGGCTGAAGCAAGACAATGGTTTACTGCCTCACGCCCTGCTAGCAAGTCGCACCTAGAGCCATAAATTTGGGAAGACAAAAGTGACAGAAGGAAAACTATTCCTTTGGGACAAGCAAGGACAGTAAGGTCATCTCAAGGGGGGAGGGAAATAGGCAGAGGTTATTTAAACTCAGGACCTAAGGAAGAAGCTTGTTTAGCTTCCAGCTCCTTGGATGAGCACAAGGTATAGCTTTGACCGAGGGACTTCATCTTGTTCATGCAGTTCATGAAGCCCCAACTAAAAGATCTAAGGTAACAATGAACTTTAAACTACTGCAACTTCAAGTAAAGCTGCTCTGTCCTTTATGAACATCATTTAGGAAGCACCTAGTGCAGGGAAAGAGGACTGCATATTTTCACCTTTTCTTTGTTCCCTTGCTCAGCCCAAATGCTTGTATAGAACATATGTAATATTTTATTAATTTATTACATGTTCTTATGTTTGGAATGTGTTGAGTCTGGTCTCCAGAAACACCATGTCTATTCATTCTTTCTTTCTGGAGGAAGGTGAGCAGGTCAGCTGGCTATCCCTGGTGCATGATAGCCTGAATATTCAGAGTTGCAGTAGACCATCCCCACAGGTGACTGTAAGAGTAATGGGAGGTGCAGCAACTAGACAGACCCTTTAAATGGCAATGCAAGTGTAGAACACTAGTCATATGATTCCATTTAGCAGGAGATACTCTCAGAGTCTTTGGTGGCAGTGGGTACCCAGTTGCTTTTTGCACCCTTGGGGAGGGACTGGAAGGAGCATCATTGCCAAAGGGAGACTTGGGATGGCCATGAGGTTTTTCTGAACAGCCTGGGGCCGCCCAGAAGTAACAAGGAATTCCTCGCAAGTCCATTCCTTCACAGCCATTCATGGATGTCTCCTCCGTGAATTTGTCTAATCTCATTTTGAAATAAATTAAACTGGTGGCCATCCTGTGGCAGTGAGTTCCACAAGCTTATTACTCTTGGAGTGGACAAGCAATTCCTTTTATCTGCTATGAGTCGATTGCTCATCATTAGGTGCCAATACAGAGAAAACACAGGAGACCCTTTGGAAATAGTTCAGTGGGATATGATCTTCCTTACGAACAGCTTACCCCTAAAAACAGTCTTTGGAAGGGTGCCACCTTCAATAACTCTTCCAAAAGTACCTTTATGCTGTTTGCCTTTGATGGGAATACATGTCGTACATCACTCCAAGCAAAAATAAATTATTCTGAATCCTGGTACTGTTTGTGCTATGCTCTTTAATGCTGGTCCTCTTGGGATGTTCGGAACGGCTGCCAAAACATCTAGCTAGATTGGAATCATTGCAGAATTGCCAGGGGGGGAAGACACTTCCAGCACTTACAAAAAAAAAAAAAACCCCTCCCGAACACCACAGCCCTGAAACCTTCATGTGAACAGACCTGGCATAGTTTGTGGGGAAGCCCCAGAGGGCCATCTACAGGTTGGGATGAACAGGTCGCCCAGGAAGTGCAAGGAAGAGCAACGAGGTTATGGGGAGTGGTGGCTCCTTACTTTTGCTGTGGTTTTGAGCTGCCGCATTGTTTCCCCAGCTCCCCCCTCCCTCCTCTGTTGCCTTAGCAACCCCAGATGCCTGCGGATACCCGGTTGCCTGGCGCGTCGCCGAGGTGCTTGAAGATGCTGCAAGCCCACCAGCTGGGAATGAAGAAGGGGTTTGTGTTTGTTGGCGTGTATGTGAGGGTAGGGGTTACACAAACATAGACGTGAGGGGGGTTTGCAGGAGAGTGGAGGGGTCTTGGAGCAAGCCTATCTGTGTCTCAGGGGCTTGCCACACAACACACACACACACAAAGGACAGAAGAAAGAGAAGGGCTGAATGCAGAAGAGAAGCAGACTGAGATGAGCAGCGCCGGTTCCATAATGAGATTTTCGCATCCCCGTGTGGCCTCTTTTTATTAAATCATGTCCCTTTACTTGTGTGAGCCGTACACTCAACGCTAAAAAAAGTCTGCAGGTCTGGCTGAAAAAAGGGCATCAGCGGTGCCGGGGCAGTCTGCCCGTGTGGTTTAGGGTGCTTTTTGGGATTGAGGGGATACTGTTACCTTGGCCCGTAGGATGGTGCAGTTGAGAGTGCAGCTCTCGGGATCATAAAGGACGTCAAATTCCAGAGTCCCCAGGGAGGCTAGAAAGAGGCCAGGTAACCAGCAAAATGAAGAAAAGGAATAACATATCAGTTGCAGCAGTAGTTCCTGTCCCCCTCTCTCTAAGTTATATTCTTTTTTCTCGGCTGACATATCTGGCTGCATCTGGCTGCCTACACACCCGCCTGGGCCTTTTTTGTCTATCTTTTTAAACTTATCTGTTACACTACATCGATATTACCTGCCATCTAGTGATATATGCACAGGGCTGCATGGTCTGTGCTTTAAAAAAAACAAAACCAGTTAATCAAAATTCTGTCTTTCAGTACAAGTGGATTGTATTTGGTGCCAGTGCATCCGAATTCAGTGGCCTCTATGCATTTGTCTAATTATAGGGCCCCTTTGCTTACATAGGCTTGTATGGCAAAGCTTATTTTGGTTTTACTTAGGTTATGGGACACAGCTGAACGCTACACCACACATCGACTACTAAAAATCCCACTAAACTTCCCTCTGATTTTGGAGATTTCATCAGGCATTAGTCGTATGCCTCTGCTTCTTGTCCTAATGGCCCTGTGGGATAGAAAGTTGGTGATTTTTCTGTTTGTTTCCTCTCTAATGAAAACCCAGGATGCTGAATTTCATGCCAGAACCACAGTTCTGTGGGAGGTTTTCCCCCGCTTGAGGAACTGCGTCTGTTTATTAGGGACGTTCAGTTTTCTTTCATATTGTTTTTGTTGTTGTTCCAACACCTTCATTCATTTTTATTGTATTCCTTATCACGCACATTTGGTCTCATTATTAAATTCTTTTCATTTCTGCTGGTTTCAGCGGGAAGCATTTCGGGCTGTCACTTCTTCCCTTTCCATCCAATTTGGACAATGTTTTCAAGGCTAGTTACCCCTAGTGTAAGGGACTCTCTCCCATCCAGATTTCACATAGACAAGGACCTGGTTTTGTTATACCGTGTTTCCCCGAAAATAAGACACTGTCTTATATTTATTTTTTCTCAAGAAGACACACTAGGGCTTATACCACAAATGCATAGAAATCCTGCTAGGGCTTATTTTTGGGGTAGGTCTTATTTTAGGGGAAACAGGGTAGCTAACGAAAGGCAAAACACAGGGAAACAAATGGCAGTCATCGGCCCATTGTCATTCCTCTTGGTTTTTGTAATGGCAAGAAATAGAACAAGTAGAGCATTTTTAGTTGGCTTTTCATTCATTGGGGAATGAAGGCACATCTGGGCTGTCCATCACCGCAGGACCAGAAGAGTTCATATCAGCTTCGGTTTCCAAAAGGCAAATCCTCCATTGCCTTCCAGACTCACTTTGCATCTTCTGCCTATCTCAGGGCAAACAAACAGACGAAAAGGTCTCAGAGCCTGCATAGAAGTGGCTTCCTTCTGCCAGCCTTGTGCCCTGTTGCAGGTGGCGAGGAGAGGGCATTCTATACTCAGAACACGCTCAAAGCATTTGCTCGTATCTTCTAGGACAGAATGCTGGCCAGGGCTGCCAATGTCAGGTTGCAAAATCCCTGGAGATTTCGGGGTGGAATATGGGGAGGGGGGCGTTTGGGGAGGAGAGGGACCTCAGTGGAGTATAATGCCACAGAGCTCACCCTCCAATAGGGTTGCCAACTCCAGGCTGTAAATTCCTGGAGATTTGGGAGTACAGCCTGGAGATGACAGGGTTTAGGAAGCAGAAGGACCTCAGAGAGGTAGAATGACACAGAGCCCGCCCTTCAAAGCAGCCATTTTCTCCAGGAGAACTGATTTGTTTACTCTGGAATTCAGTTGTAATTCCACGAGATCCCCAGGCCCCACCTGGGGGATGGCAACCCTATCCTCCAAAACAGCCATTTTTCGCCCAGGGACCTGAGATCTGCTGTGTGGAGGTCAGCTGTAATCACAGGAAATCTTCAGCCTTCACCGGAGGTCGGCACCCCTAGCCCTGCCATGGCATAGAGCAGAGGTGTCAAGCACATTTGTTAGGAGGCTGGATCTGACATACGTGTCACTTTGCCGAGTCGGGCCATGTGCCAGGTGGTCCATGAGGGAGGGGGACCCAGCCGCCACGTCGTGGGCTTGGTGGCAGAACTAGGCCTCCGCTGTGTGGAAGAAACTGCCAAATAATGCCCCCCAGTGGCCAAAGCACAGATGCCACTTGGGTAGGGTTAGCATCCCCCTGATGGGGGTGGGTTCCCCCCCCCCCGATTTCAGGCTGGCAGGGGGAGCCCTGGCCCTGAAGAGGCCCACCATGCCTGACATACCCAGTAGGGCTGCCAAGTGGGGGCGGGGGGTGGGTAAACCCCCGCTTTGGAGGCCCGATTTCCGCCACCGCGGAATTGGGCCCCAGGGGGAACCCCACCCCCATATGCGCGTCACGAGAAAGTGACGTGGGCACGCGGGGCACGCTGGGGGCAGGGCCACGGCCATACAAGGGAAAACTCTATGGTTTTCCCCTGTATGGCCGTGGCCCCGCCCCCAGCGTGCCTGGCGTCCTCCCGTCACTTCCGGGTGACGTGCGTGTGGTGCACGCACGCGCACAAGACACTGGCTGGGAGCCCCTTGCTCCCAGTGAAGATACACTTGGCATCCCTTGTCCCCAGCATTATGACATCACCCAGAGGTGATGTCATCGCACCGGGGTCACTCTAGTGTTTGGCTAAAAACTCTATGGTGCCCACAGAGTTTTTGGCCAAACCCTAGAGCGTCCCCTGCACAATATGCCCAGCACGGTGACGTCACTTCCGGGTGACATCATCGCACTGGGCATGGCAGGTGTGGTGGGAGTCTTCGGGGACGGGACTCCCCCCGCCAGCCAGCTTCCCAGAAGATCCAGGGGATCAAGCTGCAGCCTCCCACCGGCAGAAGGTAAGGACCTGGCAACCCTATGCTTGGGGAGCATGAATACAGTGGTGGAGGTCGGTCGCTGCCAGCAGGCCCCCAACAGAGGATTATCTGCACCCTCCATGTGCAAATGCTGGTCCCTGAAGCTATCTGGGACAGGCAGCATCCCTGGAGCTGCAGGTCGAGCGGAGAGGTATGAATGCGGCTGCAGTGGCTACCAGTGAGGCTGCCACTGAAGCAAAGGGCTCTGCTTGACAGCTGCCGACAAGGCTGTTTGAAGTCAGAATCAGAATGGCTCCGCCCACTCCCCCCCCCAGCAGCCTCCTGTTCCCTCCCTTGCACCAGTTGCTTGTGAGGGGCATAAGACCCCTGGCATACAGGGTCTGAGGTCAGTCTCACACGCTCTGGTAGGCCTATTCCTGTTCCCTCCCTTGCTCCAGTTGCTCGCGAGGGGCATAAGACCCCTGGCATAGAGGGTCTGGGGTCAGTCTCACAAGCTCTGGTAGGCCTAACAACACAAGCATCAATCTATAGTCCTATTTCAGGCCGTTTACAGATATTTCATCTTTCTGCATCTCCTTCCGTCTGGTTTCTGACTAAGGTTAATACGGAGAACAAGAAAAACTGTGGAAAAGTGATGCTTAATATATGTCTTTAAAGAATCATAGAAAAGTGAACAACAATTAATATACATAATCATAGAAAATATATTGACGGTGATCTCTGGTATGTCTTGCCGTTTCGAAGGAAGATCTTCTTCTGAACAAAGATGTGGGACAAAAACTGTCTCTCAATAGTTCATATCCTCTGGTGTCATCTCACAATTATCAAAGAAGATTTTCAATAATCATAACAGCTGTAATGCATAGTAGAACCTGCCATGGGCTAAGATGATTGTAATGCCCCGGACAAAATGGCTGCTTTGAAGGGAGGACTCTGTGGCATCATGCCATGCTGAGGCCCCTCCCCTCCTCAAACCCCGCCCTCTCCTGGATCCACCCCCAAAGTCTCCAGGTATTTTCCAACCCAGACCTGGCAACCCTGTTTCTGACCTGCTCTCTGACCATCCACTACATGCCAGTCCACCTTGGAGAGACATGATCTATCGGTCTGTCTAGTTCTGTGCACCCATCCATCCGGCCCTCTTGCCTCCATTTGTCTTTGTCTCTCTCTCTGCTCGTCTCTCCTCCCATCCATTCATCCACCTTTCTTTTTCTTTCCTTCGTCCCCCCTCCTCCTCTCTGTGGCTCCATCATATCTACAAGTTTGTGTCCCTTGCAACAGGCTGTTGTGTTGGTGAGGGTGTGAGCTTGTGTGGGTTTGTTTCTGTTTGAGAGGCTGAGTGAGCATTTGTATGTGTGATTTTGTCCCCAGAAGTGTGTGTTCCTGTATTTGTGTGTTTCTCTTACTCACTGAATTGGCTCTGTGTGTGAGTAAAGTCTTTTGTATGATTCCAGGCGTATTACTTGGTGGACCCTGGTGTTGTGCGTGTGGAGTGGCGCATGTTCATATGTTTTGGCTGATCAACTGTGTTAAGTATCAGTGTTGTGGTTTTTGGCTGTGGAGACCCGGTACTCGTGGGCAGGCTGACTTTTCGTTAGTAGCATAAGGATCGGGAGCAACGGCTGTAAAGCCCCAGCTGTGTTTTGTCTGTGCTTGTGGGGGTGGGTTCCTGTGAGTGTTTGTTTCTGTATCTGGGAGTGAGTGTACACCCCTCTGTGTACTGACAGGGCTGCAGGTGGGTAAAGGCAGGGTCACAGCAGATTGTGGGGGCAGCAGCGGAAGGCTGCTGGTGCATCGCGTAGTCGTGTTTGTGGGTCCTGTCGCAACTGACTTTGCCTACGGGTGAACCAGTGGAGAACCACTTGTGAGGAGCAGCTGGTATGCATGTGTGCACATATGAGAAAGAAAAATGCACATCTGGTTGAGAGAGAGTTTATATGTGTGCAACAAAGGCTCCTACAGCCTGATCCAGGGAGGGCAGGAAGGGTTGCCTCAGTGCTTAGTTCTTGTGGCCCTTTCTTACACGCCCAGGGAAATGCTGATCACCACTTTGGGGTCAGGAAGCAATTTGTCTTCAGGCCAGTTTTGGCTAGGGTTGCCAAGTTGATCTTCGCTGGGAGCGGGGGGGGGGGCTCCCGGCCGGCGTCTGATGCCCGCGCCGCACGCACGTCACCCGAAAGTGACGGGAGGACGCCAGGCACGCTGGGGGCGGGGGCACGGCCATACAAGGGAAAACCGTAGAGTTTTCCCTTGGATGGCCGTGGCCCCACCCCCAGCGTGCCCGGCATGGTCGCGTCACTTCCGGGTGACGCGCACGTCGGGGAGGAGTTCCCCCCGTCAGGGGGGTCACTGGGGGTTTTGGAGGGGGAGGTATTTGTGAATTTCCTGCATTGTGCAGGGGGTTGGACTAGATGACCCTGGAGGTCCCTTCCAGCTCTATGATTCTATGTTTTCTTGGAAGTAAGTCCCCCTGTCTTCAATCCCCATGGGTGGGGATGCAGCTTAATCCCTAATCTTAAACAGGTTTATTCTAAAGTAAACTAAATAGGACCTGCTTGTTTGAAGCACTTCTGAATGCCAGTTTCCGGGAGGCAGTAAACAGGGTCGCCTACGCTTGCCTGGGAAATTCCTGGAGACCTGGGTGTGGTGCCTGTGGAGGGAGGGCATTTGAGGAGCGGTTTCACCTAGAATCTATGGTATACCATAGAGTTTACCCTCCAAAGCTGCCGTTTTCTCCAGGGGAACTGATCTCTGTAGTTTGGAGGTCAGTTGTAATTCTGGGAGAAGTCCAGGGCTCACCTGGAGGCTGGCAACCCTAGTTAATATGGGTGGAACTTGTCCTCTGTCCACCGCCATGGTCTCCCACTGTGGAAAAGTGGATGACGGAAAAGACTGACCCTTGGTCTGATCCAGCAGGGCTCTTCTTATGTTCATACGAGCCCTGTTGATTTCACTGCTTGAGACTGCAGCCTTGGCGTGCTGCTTATATTTCAAGATTCAACATGCATGTAGAGGAGGAACAGAGACGAGGCAGGATGTGCAGTGTACTTTTTGTGTAAGGTGTGGTGTGTGGAAAAGTGTAAGGAAAGGTAGCTTTGGTGCAGGATGATTAGACGGTGAGACTGTGCGCAATATCTGTGTGTGAGCTTCTCCACAGGATGGGGGGGAGTCTCTCTGACAGTCCTAATCAGTGATATGCCTTTCTAAGTCCACTCAAGTCAATGGACTTAGAAAGGGTGCAACTCTGCTTAGGATGGCACAGTAGAGAGACAATTCTTCTGTGAATGTGTGTGTACGAGAATTGTGAAGTTTGCAAGACTCCGTGTGTGTCCATATTTCAACACAATTGTAGCATAAAACTTCATGCAAAAGAGTTGGATGGAGAGAGAGAGAGAGAGAGAGAGAGAGAGAGAGAGAGAGAGAGAGAGAGAGAACTTTGGGGATGACATGTGTGTATAAAATAGAATGTGTTTGTGTACAAACCTCTGTATGTAGGGCAAGGAGTGTGTGTCTCTGCGTGGCATTTGGGTGAACATTTTGATTGCATGTGAGGGAAGAAATGTGTGTGTATGTGTTTTGGGGTGTATGTCTCTGTGTTTGTGTGTATGAGTGTGTGCAGGGCTTTTTTTGTAGAAAAAGCCCAGCTGGAACTCATTAGCATAATTGGCCACACCTAACAGCAGAAACGTATTATTTTATTAGGTCACACCCCTGACAGCACAGCTCATTAGCATATGAGGCCACACCCCTGTGTTACCAGAAGTGTGCTCATCCAGCCACACCCACCTTTTGCTTCTTATTCTGTTTACCTTGTTTGTTGTCAAAACCCAGGGCCTTTTTTGTAGCAGGAACTCCTTTGCATGTTAGGCCATACACCCCTAATGTAGCCAATCCTAATGAGTTTCTGCGGTTGGGTGTGGCCTATTATGCTAATGAGTTCCTGCTGGGTGTGGCCAACTCGGGAGCCAGCCAGAACTCCGTGCGTTCCTGCCCAAAAATAGCTCTGAGTGTGTGGATGTAAAACTACAGGTGTGGTAGATACAATATACAGGATTGTTGTTGTTGTTGTTGTCTTCTTCTTCCATGTCTCAACATTGTGTAACAAAGTCCACATGTAAAATTATACACAAAGAAAGGAATCCTGATCTGTGGAGAAAGAATCTGCTGGTGTGAACATGTGTGGACGAAATGTGCGGTAGAGATAAGTGAAACCTTACTGAATGAATTTGTCCCAGAGCACTAGGGGTCCCCTTTGCCCCTCATGAGGTAGAGATAACACTCACTGTTCTCATCAGAATCATCTCCGTCAGCTGCTTCTCCTTCTCCAGTTCCGGGGGCCACATTAGCTGCCCCTGGGCCCCTCATTCTGTCTCGGGTGGACAGTACTCCCTCCAGCCCAGGGTGTGGGAAATAAGCGGAGATCTGGGCAATGGGTCGGATTGGTCCCGGAGACACATCAATGGCCATGTGTTCCCGGATAGGGACCGGAGCACGTTCTCCCCGGCGGACGGTCATCAGAAGGGCGAGGGAGTCAGCTCTGGAAGATAGAAAGAGGGTTTTCTTGTGATTCACTTGTGGGGTCCCCCCCCAGTTGTAAGCTGATCCCATGTTTTGACTGTGAAGCACCAAACTTTTGACCACCCCACCTTCAAATCTTTAACAAACAGAAACCCCAGGGTTCCTTAGAACTAAATTTTTGCTAGTTCCTAGCAAGTAGTTGGCAGAAAATGTGTAAATCTGATTGGAAATTATCCACCCTGTTTAATTGGAAAACAACAACAACCTTGATTCAGAAAAATATTGTTTATTTCTAGTGGTAAAATACAACCTTTATTGGCCAAAAGAGTCTCTTTCGTGGGAGACATCAAGTTAGGTCTTTTGGTTGAAAATTATATATATATATTGGCAGAAAATCTCATCCAGATTGCATAAAAAATATAATTGCTTTGGCAGAACAACTAGTCTTTTTCTTGTGGAACATGTCCCACCCTTCTGTAGATCTATATTGATCTGGGAATGGTCTGTTGAGGCAAATATCCCACTTCATTAAAACACTGGGCTCTTCCGGTGTTATCCACCTGCACTGACAAAATATGCAGATAAAATGGCTGCTGAGACACATTGTATTAGTGTCCAAATTGTTAGAAGCGCAACTGAGAATTCACATTTCACATTCATGCTTTGCGGGGGCATCCATAGCTCAGTGGCGGAGCATGCGCTTTGCATGCACAAGTTTCCAGGTTCAATTCCCAGCATCTCCAGATGCCTGAGATATTGGCAAGATGTTGCCAGGCAGAGTAGCCATCTACAGGGCTCGATAAAGCAATGATATGACGCAATTTATAAGACAGTTTCACACATTCATGCATCTGGCAGGTGAATGTCTTCATTTGTATCTCTCCCTTGGTGAATAGTGTAATGTCTGAAGAAGACACCTGTGTTTGTGAATACGCAGGGTCATGTCGGTGGTGGCTCCATGTGGTTTTGGAATGTCACCAGTGGAATCCCTTAAAGAACTGGTATGTGCAAGCTCTCTTGTCTTCTTGGGTGTCCCATCCCTGCTATGTAGGGTTGCCAAATTTGGGTTGGGAAATTCCTGGAGGTTTGAGGGTAGGTGTGTGGTGTCAGGGACGGCAGTGTGTGGGGAGTTGAGCTTGCTCACCAGGGACATTGATACCACAGAATCCACAATCTGAAGCTGCCATTTTCTCCTGGAAAATTGATCTCTGTGATCTGGAGATCAGTTATAATTTCAGTAGAACTCCAGCTCCCCAACTGGAGGCTGGCAACTCCATGCTACCAGGGCACTGGGTCCTTTGGGGCCTTGGCACACACCCTTCCTTCACTTTCTGGGACTTCATGCCAAGGGCAGACGTTATAAAGCCATTATCGGCCACATCTTTTCAGACTGTTGCCGTAAACATCCTAATCTTTCCTTTACACATTACAGTTATTCACAAGTTGCCGTGTGAATCGGCTCTGAGAGACACAAAGGTTTGCAGCAGTAACCATTCTCTCTCTTCTTCCCTGCACTCTTCAGTGAAGAAACTTTCCCCCATGAAACCATTCTTTACGGAATGGTTAGATCAGGCCCAAGTGTCAAAGAGCTCACAGTTGCTGCAGGTGAAAATGTTGGTTTGCTGGCAAACAGGCACACTGGGAGCAAGTGGAGTCCAAGTGGTGATGCCAGCATGTTAGAGAGGTTTGCCTCAATCCACATCATGGGCTACGAGGATCGGGTCCGAAGGTGCCACCCTGCATCCTATGTAATAGTCGCATGTGAGCTTGAATGGAGAATTTCTCCTGATGTCCCATTGTTCTGCTAGGAAAACAGATCTTCCCATTGCACCCACCCAGGTTAAAACAGAAAATCTGGCTTCTTCTTTCCCGTGACTGTCTTTTCAAAACATGTTTCCCCATTAATTTGTAGCAGGTCAAAAGTTATAAATTATGGCACAATAGGAAAAAAAATTGCTTTCATCTTCAAAAAAATCATAACTGACACATTCACAGGTGCTTAAATCCCCAAGTGACTTAAATTACAAAAAAAATCCCCGATGTGTTAGTTATTCGTAATGATAGTAGCATTAAATGAAGTGTTAACAAATCGATTTAATGCTCAAATGGAACATCAATGGGCCAGATAACAAGATTCCTAACTCTACACATGTAGAATTCATTTACTACGCTGGTTTTTTTGGAGGCAAGTGGGGAGGGGGGCAGGGGGAGAAAATTATAATTGAATAAAGAATTTAATTGCTGGGATCAAATGACATTTTGGTTTGGCAATTTCTTTAATGCCCAACATTCTTGAGAGGGTTATTTTTAATTAATTAGAACTGGATTATTTAAAAGATATTAATAGAATGAGTTTGCTAAATTGAGTCGTCTCCCCCTCCCATCTCTGTCCTTTTTTGAAGTCTGTGGGAAGGTGTTTTTTTTTTTTAATGTTGCTTCAGTGGGTCAATTTTCAATGGATTGTCACCCTCTATCCAGATCTGCCCGAGATCATAAACACTGCCCCAGCGTCTACCCCACACATCTGAATAAATGTCAATGATCTCCCACAATTTTCTTAACACCTGCTGGCTCCCCACCCAACTTCTCTCCCTAAATATCCCAATTGCGAGAAAGTGGTCCTGCCGCTTCCCCGTTATTTACTGAACAGCTCCCAAATAAATATTTTCCTGCCTCCTGCTCGTCATTTCAAGAGGCAAATCTGAACTGCCCCCTTGTTATTTCCTTGTCTTTACTCCCAGATCAGCCCCACACCCCGGTAACTACCTTTCCCATTCCTGCCCCCCCAATTGCCCCCAGCCTCTCCCCACACATCTCTCTCAAGCAAGTCTCCCAACTCCCCCCTCTTCTTCCCAAACTCTGCCAGAAACTGCCCCCCACATACATTCCCCCTCACTCCCCCCAAACTTATTCCCCACAGGGGTCTTCTTCACACATTTCCAGGCTCCCCAAAGTCTACACCTGAGCTTCCTGCCCAGGGTTACCATCCTTGCCCCCTGGGAACCCAGCTCTTCCCCCCCCCATCCTACCTGAGCTCTGCTCCTGTCAACAGGTAACGGTGGGGAGGGGGATGGCACGGCGAGTGAGAGACGGTCGATTGGGGGATCCCACGGACTTCGAGAGATAGAGCCAGAGAGAGCCAGAGAGCCAGCGAGGGGGGGGGAGAGGAGGGGGGGTTGCAGGCAGGGAGGTGGAGACAATAGAGAAAGAGAGGAAAGGGAGGCGGAGGGTGCAGAGAAGCGCGATCTGATATGCAACACAAGAGATTAGATTAGATTGAGATAGATAGCAGAGCCTGGCTGGAGCATCCCTGGGAGCGCATGTTTTGCTTGCATCTGTACTTCAGGGAGAGGAGGAAGGGGGCCACCTGATACTGCAGTTGATAGCATCAGATAGAAGGAAGGGTGAGTGGATCTGGTCCGCAGTATCAGAAAGGAGAGGGAGAGATCTATCTCATCTTCGGCTCTCTTTCCCCCTGTGCAGAGAGAGGGCAAAAGAGCGAAAAGCTGCAAATCTTCTCAGAACTTTGAGCCCCTTCTGTCCCTGAGTCTCAGGGGTAGGTGTTGGGGGGGGAGGAGTGAAAACACCCTAAAAATGCAGTTTAAAAAGTACAAGGAAGAGGGACGAACTATCGATAGGGAAAAGGTCTCTTGTGGTCACAGGTTAGGTAAGAGGAGATAAGAGTGTGTGTGTAGCGAATGAATTAGGGGAGGAGGAAGAGAATTATCAATAGCGTAGAGACATAATTTTAAAAAACCACCCTGAAAGAGAATTTATTGGGGGAAATGTTGAAAGGAAAAAAGGTGTGTTAGAAATGGTTTAGAACATGTATGAAGATGACAGAATAAGAATGGGGTAGGGAAGGAACGGGGGGGGGGAGATGAGAAAATATTACTTAAAGATTCTAGGACCCCCATTTGGTTGAAAAGGACACCCTTCTTTGCCCCTAATCTCTGGTGTGTGGGGACTCTGTGGTGACGCAGTTCATTTTATACAGGCTCTAAATCCTGGTTTTGAGACCAAGGATCGAGCCCTGGCCCTGGGCAGGAGGCAGGAAGGTTGTGTGAACAGGGCAGAGACGGGTCCAGGGACGAGATAAAACAAATGCACCCAAAGGAACATTTTATAATCGAGTATATGAGTTCCCTGAACAAGACAACAGCTCCGAGCATTTACTTCTAGTCTACTGCCCCTCAGGCTTAACTCAAGGATCTTCCCCAGAGGTCCCCAACACCACAAGCTGCTTCACGCCACCCCATCTTTGTTTCATTCTGAGCTGTTTACTGAGTTTCAAAATGTGACCTCAAAGACAGCTAAAGTATTTTCTCCTACAAGGCCGTATTTCATCCCTTGAGTTTGGGAACTGAAGTTTCTTGCTCTCCCCCCCCCCCCCAGTTACTATGGCAACCCTGTCCTGGACCTGCTCCAGACCAGGAAATATTTGTGATGCTGCATATGCTGTTGAGTGACATTTTAAGTGTTAGTCAAATAGATAAACCTGGGTTTGGACCAGTTAAAGGAACTGGGAGCCAAGAAATCTGAGTCCTCTGGTAATGAGGTTTAATCCCAGTCAGGGCTTACAAGGGTTTTAGCTCCAGAAAGCTGTGTTCTGTGTCAGGGCTTGGCTCTGGGAATATGCGAAGTTAAAAATAAAGAGGAAAATCCTTCTGTGCCTGTGCAAAATGCCTTGTCCTCAATACTGGGTACGCCACAAACAGCTGGGGGAGAAAAGGACTTCCAGTTCAACCTGGTTTCATGCACTGAGGACACACAGCTGCCTTGTACTGCATCATACCACTGGTCTATCACGGCCACTACTGTCTGTTATGGCCAGCAGAGGCTTTCCAAGGTCTCCGAAGTCTTTCACATCACCTAGTCCTTGATCCTGTTAACAGGAGGTGCCAAGGATTGAACCTGGGACTCTCTGCATGCCAAGCAGATGCTCCACCACTGAGTCACGACCCCACCCCTCGAGTAATGCCCTCTCACATTCTCGTCGCCTGAGAATGGCGGCGCCAAAGGGAACAGAGCAGTGGCGCTTCAGACATTTCTGAGCGAGGCCGGGGTACTTAGGAGAGCTGCTGAGGTGATTAAAATTCTGGGTCTCATTATAACATCCCGTGTTTGTTCTGAGTAAGGCTGCAAGCTTTAATCAGTTAACCCGAGCAATTAATCAGCTTAAGCTTTTTAGTCACAGATTTTTTTAGAAAAGCATCCTAATCAGCCTGAGGATAAACAAATAAACTCATTTTTTGTGCTTCAGGAACTATCTTTGTCTTACGCAAAGGGATATGAATGAAGGAAGCCCTATACCAAGGAAGCTCTCTACCCTAACCTTCTGGGGCTTCTGAATGGTGTTGGGCTTTGGGCTCATAGGTCACCGCCAGGCATATCTCTGGCATATATCTCTTGATTCTGGGGGTGTTTAAAAATCACAGCTGAAAACCTCTGGCTTATTAGGAGAATAGAGCATCGCCAGCTTTTGTTACCTCAAAAGTCACCAGTTGAATTCATAAAACACATCACAACAGTGCCTGCCTTTAGAAAGCTGTAAATAATAGGGACAGCTTTTTAGTCTCCAAAAGTGAATGGCAGCTTTCTTTTCTTTTCTGCAGGGGTCGTTTCGTCGAAAAAGAGCTAGGGGAACTCATTAGCATAACTCATTAGCATATGCCACACCCCCTGACATCATAAGGCCTGGCAGTGGACCTGCAAGGCCGGCGGGAGTGCGAGGAAGCCCCGCCAAGGCCCTCCCTGGCCCCAGGCAGGCAGGGATGGGGAGAGGCAGGGAGGAAGCAACTTACCCTCCCTCTTCTCCTGCCTCCTCCTGGCTGAATGAGGGCCGGAAGCGGGGCGGCTGGAAGCAGGGGATGGGGCTTCGTCGTGCACCCCGCCCCCCGCACCTCACCCGGGGGAACTGCGATCCCCTGCGATCCCCCCCGAATCGACCTATGCATTAAAGTCATATTGAAAAAAATGTCATCCTCACTCAGAAGGCTTCTTAAGTGTTCATAAATATAACTGACTTCTCAATCAAGTAATTATTCCATTGATTTAATGAAGGGGAGGCCCTAAACAGTTAATTAGCTAAAAGACCTTGACCCAAAAACGAGGGCCACATTATTAACCCCGTTTTGAAAATGTAGCTGAACTGAGACATTTTTTACATGATCCTACAACATGCTTATGCGTCTTGCCTCTGAAATATGTTTAAAAAACACATTGGCTTGAATGTGCCTTTGGTGACTCTTTTGCGTGACATACATTCACACATGCAGACAAGTAGGGCGCAAAGGATCATGCGTGAAAATGCCTGCAGAAACGAGGATTTGGGGTCTTTCCCCTCTAGGGGGCACTGGATCTTCTTCCCTAGACTTCCTTCCGTCTGCCGGGTACTGGTTTGGTGGCGACGGTGTTAACATCTCAGGGACCTGAGTGCGGCCTCTGTGGCTTGTCTTTCTCTCCCCGCCACAGTGAGAAGAAGGATCAATTTAATTCCCTTCCCAGCCATTAATTTTCTCCGCTATCTGTCAAGTTCTGAAGCAAGAGGGAGTTGGGGCTGGGGGGCCGGGGAAGAGAGCGGGTTTAATTAGGCAGATAAACAGCAGGGGTGGGTGGGGATGAGCCAGTTTTTGCCAGTCGCCTTCAACCCCAAGCTGGGGAGGGGGGCGCGGAATGGGAAAGGGGAAAGGGATCTTAATAGTTTTGTTTGATATTCCTTCTTCTTATTAATTGGCTGCCTGATTAGAATGCAGGAGCAGCTGGAACGGTAGCTGACATTCTGTTACTTGTCCCAGCCAGTGAACATAACATACCTGGCATTTGGAAATCTGGACTGTGGATATGTGTGTATGTCTATGAGTGTGTGTGTGTGTGTGAGAGAGAAACCTCTCAAAACTGCCAATTCTACTGGCAGCCCCTGACTCAGTCCTCTGCCCCCCCCTTCCCCTCCCTCTTGGCCCCTTGATAATCCTAGCACAGCCTGTCCAGATTTTGTTTGGCACATTTCTGCCTTCAGCTGCTATTCCTGGAAGCATTTTCGCACCCGCCTCCAGGGCTGTTTACTGGGGAGGGGGGTGCATGGCGGTGGTGGTTATGGTGGTGGGATAAAGGAGCATCTTGCACAGAAGCTTGGCATGTTTGTGTGTGTGATATTTTGGTTTGAGGATCTGGGCACTGACACCTGTCTCTGGAGGCGTCGAAGGGAACTGGGAAAGGCGAGAGTTGGAAGTTTTACAGTGCCATCCTAAGAGGAGTTAACACCCTTCTGGGCCCATTGACTTCAGTGGGTTTAGAAAGGTGTGACACGTTTTAGGATTGCACTGTAATTTCTCCTTTGTCTCTCCTTCCAAAATCTCACCAATCTGACACGCAGGCCTGATTCCACCCCCCTGCCCCTTGTGCGACTGTAGTGTCTCAGGTCCTGGAGGTTCCTTTGCTCTGTTTCGGATTTTAATTCCTCACCCTTTGCTCCCATGTTTGGGATTTCCCATGCTCCCGTGAGACTTCTCTATTGTGCAGATTAGTTGAGTTAAAATTTCAGGAGCGTAGCCCCTGTTGGTCCAGAATAGAAGAGCTAGATCAGGGGTGTGGAACTCGTTTGTTATGAGGGCCAGATCTGACATAAATGAGAGCTTGTTGGGCCGGGCCATGTGTGCCATAAAATGCTATGCCAGGTAGCGGAGATATAAACTTTATAAAGGTCACAAACACAAAGGTTTTTTTTTACTTAAAATAAAAACATGCTTAAAACATTAGCACTCTTGCAATATTTTGTTTAATAACTGACACCTCTTGCTCTGAATTATTACATCAAAATGTCTGTGCTGTTGCAATCTTGAGTATGCTGTTCAGGTGTGTACCTGTAAGCTGCAAACCTACAATGATGCAGCAGCATCAGAACTGGAAGAAGAAGCAGAAGACAGCCAGTTCCACTGCGGGCCTGGTAGAAGCCCTCCGGGGGCCTCATCCGGCCCCCGGGCTGCATGTTTGACACCCCTGAGCTAGATTCAGTAGCCCCTTAGAAACCAACAAGAATTTGGGGGGTATATGCTTTCACAAGTCAAAGTTCCCTTTGTCAGTAAGTTGTTTCTGTAAAGTTGACAGTGGGGACAGCAGTGGTGGAAGGTTGTGAGCAGGTGCTCCTGCTTTGCTTCAAGAGTTGGATTTTGGCTTTATGCTCATGTTTACTGGGGCCAGACGACACTATTACACCAAGGACGCTATAGAACAGGACCACTGTACAAATAATGGGAGGAGGAGCACTGGCAAATTGTGGCTTTGTAGTGTATTCCTGCCCAAAGAAAGATCATCATATATAAGTATCTCCATGCAGCATCTGCTCTGTTTCCTACCTGGCAGCACCTTAATGTAATACAGCCCCAAGGGATCACCTAAGGACATTCCAATGAACCTCAAGACCATACAGACCATCGATACAATGTGTAGCGCCATCGATATAACAGGAGAACACCACTGCTAGCACTTTATACTGATTTAATATGATTTTAATGAATTGTTTTAGAAGTTTAATGATATTTGAATGTTGTTATGTCTTATTGCTGTAAGCCGCCCTGAGCCTGCTCAGGCGTGGAGGGCGGGGTACAAATATGAAGGATTTTTTTCTTTTAATGTTTTTTATTTAATTATATAATGTTACACTTTAAAATAACAGCAGCGATGACATAATATATATGACAAAAAGAGGAAAAGGGGCACAACAACCATATCATTTACAATACTATTTAAATATATAAACAACCCAGACGTGCCGGTGAGATCGCGTCCGGAAACTCCGCATGTCTTCCGTCTGACTAGGGTGGCTAATGTTCCGTGTGAACGCAGCCATATATAAGTATCTCCATGCAGCATTTGCTCTGTTTCCTACCCAATGGACGAAGGGGACTGGAGCCAGAGGCTGGGCTCCTTTCTTTTGCTGCAGCACACCACCCCCTGTAGTGCTACAGGCCGTAGTCCGGCCGAATTGTTAATGGGGCGGAGACTCACGACCCGTTTGAACCGAATGCACCCAGACCTCACAGAAGATCAGTCCGAGCGTACCACTGCGCAACCGAAGGTGCGCATGTTTGAAAAAGGGGACAAGGTTTTCGCACGAAATTATGCAAACGGGCACTTGTGGCTTCCTGGGGTTATATCCGACTCTGTGGGTACTCGAATGTATGTGGTGCAGTTAGCTGACGGTCGAATATGGCGGCGCCACATAGATCAGTTAAGGAGACGTTGGGCTAGGGACAGCGCTGACTCTCCGACGGCTGAATCCCCTGATGTCGAGTGGACACCCCCAGAGCAGGCGGTGAGTACCGAAAGGCCCGGTACTGTCCCCGAGTCAGGGCAGAACCCTGTGTGCGGGGCTGAAATCCCAGTCGAGTCTGTGCCTGATCCAGGCTGTAGTGAACCCCACTCTGACCCACAACCTTGTCTGCCCGTGGAGCCTGCACCGCTCCGCAGGTCCCAGCGTTCGCGGCAAATGCCGACTTATCTGAAGGACTATGAGTGTAAATACTGTTGGAATAACTGATGTACAAAGGTTGATTGCATGTTTGTAAATAATAAAACAATTGGGATGATGGCTTAACTTAGGGGGGAGGAATTGTAATGTATTGAAATGATTACATGAATCACCTCATAGGACTCCCGTGTTAAGCTTCGAGCCAGACCAGGGCTCCTCTGAGCGAACTTCCTATTGGTCGCTTCGTAACAGCGACCAATCAGAACGATACCATTCCCTAGGAGGGAAAGACTCCCATTGGTCTTTATTCTAGCAATCTCATTGGTTGTTATTTGTAAATAGGCGTGGCTACATTAGCCCGGTTATGTTTAAAAGGAGCATAAGCTCCCACTGTTTCCTGTTCTGGTTTCTTACTGAGTTAGTGCTTGCTCGTTACTTCCAATAAAGCTGAATCACTTGCTGAATCACTGTACGAGTCCTTTGTTAGCGCGATCTAACAGGCATCTCCTGTGTCTAACTGCATCCAACCTCCTCTGTCTTTAATTTTTCTCATCACTGGCTGCTTGATGGCAACATTCCCCGTTAGGGGGAAACATAACGCATAAGAGGTGGGGCTATTCCAAGCCAGGCCTCTGTCTAATTGGAATCTGCCAGTTCTGACTAGTACTGGGCTCAGGGGGGCAGTGTTGGGGACTGGCATGGCAGAACATCTGCCCCGACCCATGACCTGGCAGAGGGACCTCCCTTGGCTGGAGATGCCGGGTTGACCTCCTGTTTGTCTGGTGGCAATAGAAGATGCACAGTGCAAGACACGTGTTCTGCTGCCATTTCCAGGCAACCCTCCAAACTTGGCTCCGCTCGGGGCCACCTGCAACATTTCAGAGGCTTCTAGAAAGATCTCCCATTCCCAGTTTGGTGTAGCCAGTTTGGTGTAGTGGTTAAGTGTGCGGACTCTAATCTGGGAGAACCGGGTTTGATTCCCCACTCCTCCACTTGCACCTGCTGATGTGACCTTGGGTCAGTCACAAGCTCTGCCACAGCTGTCCTTGAAAAAGAGCAGTTTGTGTCCGAGTTCTCTCAGCCCCACCCACCTCACAGGGTGTCTGTTGTGGGGAGGGGAAGGGAAAGGAGTTTGTAAGCCGCTCTGAGACTCCAAGTGAAGGGCGGGGTATAAATCCAATCTC
>NW_015171530.1:30594-34712 GCF_001447785.1 Gekko japonicus | reverse complement strand
TCCGATGGATTGCTGGAGGGATATATTTTCTATTCCCTTTGGATCCGCCAGCAATGATGGGTCTCTGTTGGAACTGCAAGTTGCTTACACTTCAGCCATTACAGAGTTAAATGTTGTTTGTTAGCAAACAGGATGTTACGTTACATAATGTATTCAACGGCGGGAAAGTTTGTGGGAGTTGTTTATCCTAATGAAGTGACCTGTAACCTTTGTATTGGTCAACTAACACCTTGTTTGTAGCAATGCTTTGATCTAGCATTAATGTATTCACAAGTTTATGGCCCTTTGTGTGAACCAAAGCGGTAGTTCTCTTCTAGAAGCCAAGACAGATAGAAAGATGTAGCTGTTATATTGCTGAGAGTAACTGCAAGTATGCAACTTTTATTTTATTTCTTTTATCCAAAGTACCATACCCATGTTTTATTTTGTTTTTATAGTAAAGATATTTTTCTTTTACTAAGTGTGGCTCTTGTGTTTGCAATACAACCATCGACCTTGAATTAAGAATCCCAACAGTCTCAAAAGAATGTGAGAAGGTTGTGCTCAGCACCTGAGTAGCCGCAATGTGTGTGGGGCAAAAGATATGGGGAGATGTGGAGAAAGGAGCTGCGATGGAGGAGTCTGTGGATATCCTGTGCCTAGAAAAATGTGCACTGGTTGTCCATCAGTCCTTCCACCGGTGATCTTTCTACTGGGTCACTGTCCTTTGGATCACATTAAGAGCAGAAATGCTCTCAGCACTGCATGAGGCTTTGGGGATATCCAGGATAGGGTGTGAGTATGCACCGGCGTCTGTATTTGTCTGGGGTGTGTGATCGTGCATGCATTTACGTATACCTGTCTGCATTTGTCTGGGCCCATCAAAGTGTGTGAACGCTGGCAGGAGAGAAAATATGATGTGTGGGTCACAGGTAAATAGGACACTTGGCATGTGATTTGTTGCAGAACTCTGGTGGGTTTAATCTTGGTCCTCCTGCTCATCCACAGCCTTATTTGAAACAGACAGTTTTGGTCTCCGGGGCTGATTTATAACACGAACGGGCTGCCTTTTATGACAGGACAAGTTATTAGCAGAAGGGTAGATGTGTCCGCTGGTAATGGAAAAAGCTGGACTCCCCGCCCCTCCGTAGTTTAGAAAATACAGCCTTGGCATTACAATGCATCTGTCATCTGGAAGACAATATAAGCCTCAGGTGACAGGGTTTTGGCCAACGTCTGGGGAAGGGTCTGGAATCATGTTTGGAAGAGGACTTAGAACAGGGGCCCACAAAGTTTTTCAGCCCGGTGCACCTTTCAAATCCTGACGCAATGTAGTGGGCACAGCCCCAGAGTGGTTGCCGCTGAATGGCTGCTGCAGGAGGTGGAGGCAGCCCCAAAATGGCTGCCGCAGCTTACTTCTGTGACACAGGGAAGATGATCTGTGTGCTGCGGTGGTAGCTTCTTAGAAATCTGTACAGCCACCCATATCTCCAGTGGATAATCAGAAGCCTCGCTGGGCAGAAGCCCCATCTGGCACCGCCCACTGTCTGAAACACTTGGTGCAGGTGCCGGGAAAGGCGTCAGCGGGCGCCATACCTTGTTGGGGACCCCTGACTTAGAACAACATCCACAATGAGGGTGGTAAAGCATCCAGACTAAGGTGGGTCTAGGAAGAAGTTAGAATAGGAATTAAAGGTTGTGCTCATCCTGAAAACCAGGATAGAGCCTGAAAGTGGATCCAGGAGATAATCAGGATGGCTCTGCTTTGCCTAGAAAATACATTGAGGAATTTCACATTACCCTTTTTAACCTGTTTTGAAGCCGTTTTTGATCCGTCGTGGAGTAAACCGGTATAGGGCTGCCATTTCACACATGGCTTTCCCCTTCCGGTAAAGAGCTGGATCTGAAGCGGTTTGCCATTTCAGACTGCACCACTTTTTCCCTGCCGTTTTTCACCCACACGGGTGATCTCTGGCTTTTTTTTTAACATTCACTTTAGAGCGCTATAGTGCCATATCACAACACTCCAGGCATACCAGTGGGGTTGATATAATGCTGTTGCGTTATACCATTATACTGTTATAACGGTATAACGCTATAAAGCGAACATTAAAAAAAAAAGCCGGAGATCGCCTGCGCGGGCAAAAAATAGCGGGGAAAAGTGCATCAGGAGAGGAAACTGAAGACTACTTGGAAGTGGTTGACAGGTAAAACGCTTCAGCCCCGTTTCCTAAACGGGACAGAAGTGTTTGTGTGTGAAATTACAAATATATTCCAGTAGGGAACCGGTTCTAAAACGGTTCTGTCTGAAATGACAGACCAGAAACAGTTTGGGAACCTCTTCCGGATTATATCGTCTGTCTGAAATTCCTCATTGTGAAGATGCATAGACTTGCAGCCTGGAAGCAGTTGGGGGGTGGGAGGGGGAATGGCATTTAGAGAGTTCCATCCGGCACAAGGGGTTCAGAAGTTGTGGCTGAAAGATACCAAGGATGTCCAGAACACCCACGGAATAGCTCCAGGGTTCATTCTGACAACACTTCTGTTTTGAGAGAGGTCACTAAGGTACTCCTTTCACAGACTGCAGCGACTGAGGCTGAGAGACCGTAACTATCTGAAGCGGCCGAGCAAAGATTTGCCTCACGTTTCCAAAGGGGGCCCTACGCCTGTCAGGCCTTTCACAAGGCTCCTCTGAGCTTATGCCTGGTTCCCAACGCTTCTGACTTCTAACCACTGCCCCCCTCAGGGATCCTGGCTCCTGTCCCTTTCTTGTGTCCCGGGAGGCCTCTCTCTCCTCCTACAAAGCCCAGGAGCCCTGTCAGAAAGCAAAGACAGGGAAGTAACGACGGACGCATCTGGTTGTCTGTGTCCCAGTGGAGACCTAATTAAGTGGCAGGTTCCTTGGTGAGACAGCAAGTCACACTGCGCTAATGAGATCCTAAAGCATCTCTGTGTTAACCCTCCTTCCTCCGCTGAGGCTGACGCACCCTGCCACCCCCCGCCCCCCCGCCAGCCTTTTCCAGACCAGAGCCAGGGGAAGACTCTTCCGTCACCATCCCTCTGCACTCCCCCCCCCCAATTGTCCTCATCCTCCTGTGGAGGGGTCCCATTCTTTGGAGTGACACCTGTCATTTTCTTCTCACCTCGCCAGCTGGGCCCTGTTTCTTAATTATATCCCTACGGGGGTGGCTGTTTGACAAGCAGTAGGGGGATTTTATTGGGCGCTCTGGAGACTCTCTTCTAACCTTTAAATCCATAGTCTCATTTGTTGGCGTCACGCTGGCCCAATTAGCCTCTCCCGCGCCTTGTGCTTCCTTCCCGGTCTCGACCTGTTCTTCGATCGACGGCAACCTGGCCTCAGCTCCTTTACTTCCTCAAAAACCCTTGTTGTGACCATTGCCAGGCCGCTGACGAAACCTTTTTGCCTCATTATGGCAGGCCTTCGAGTCTGGAGATTTAAATATATATGGGTTACCTTGGGGATAAATCCCCTTTCCAAATTCTCGCGCTGACTGATGAGGAACGCCACGCGACCAAAAAGCTTGTGTCAGCCTGAAAGTCCCTAGGGCCCTGGAGAAAAGGGTTTTTTGGTGGGATAGATGCTAGCTATGAGGCGGTGTTCTGTGTAGAAATTCCCTTTGGGGCGCTGAGATGCCTCTTCTCACAGGGGATCGTTCATCCCAAGCTGTGATACTCCTGGGCTGGGAGCTGTCTGTGTTGTCAGGGATTCCTCACCTGGAGCTACGGGGAGCAGGAGGGGGCGAGGGTTCATACAAGGATGGAGATCCCTCACCTGGTGCTGCAGTGCAGCCGCAGCTGGAGGTGGAGGTAATGCTTTGTACAGGAATCCCTCCGTCAGCGCCAAGCTGCAGACACCTCCGTCTCTAACCTTTCCCGTCTCTTTGTCTGGCTGCTCGAGTCTCTACCTGAGATGCCTTTTATTCTCTGACTTTAATTATAAGTCATCTCTCTCTCCTCTTCTCTCTCCCCCCCCCCGTGGCCTTCACACCCCCACATCCTGCCTACGTGTTCCTTGCTCACTTGCTCATCCTATCTATCTATCTATCTATCTATCTATCTATCTATCTATCTATCTATCTATCTATCTATCTATCTATCTATCTATCTATCTATCTATC
>NW_015171530.1:26167-30533 GCF_001447785.1 Gekko japonicus | reverse complement strand
TCTATCTATCATCTATCTATCTATCTATCTATCTATCTATCTATCTATCTATCTATCTATCTATCTATCTCTATCTATCTATCTATCATCTATTTTCTCCCATTCTCTATATCCTTGTTAACAAATCTTGGTGAGGATATCTGAATGTGTGTGAAGTTTGCATGTGATCATATCTGCGTGTCTATTCATTCTTTTCATTCTTCTCTGTGTGTTCGTGTGCGAAAACAGTTTCTGAGGATGTTTTTGTGTGTGTGTCACACAGAGAGAGAGAGAGAGAGAGAGAGAGAGAGAGAGAGAGAGAGATAGATTGCTGCCTGTGTTATATAACTTATCCCTCTTTCTTTTTGGTGGTTCTGCTGGGCTCATGTATGCTTCCTCTCCTGGGGGTGGGCTGGATGTAAAGATTTTGATCTAGCAAAGTAATTACTGTGGCTTATGCTTTGGATGACATTCTCTAGATGTGAGGCTTCAGGTATAATATCTAGTTGTGTGTGTGTGTGTTTGTGTGTGTGTGTGTGAGAGAGAGTGCTGCATCTTTGTGAATGCTGGGTTTTAGATGGTGGTGGATAGCTTTCGGATGCAAATGCACATCTTTCTGTGGCGAGGATTTCACTGTGTGCTTGCAATTATTTTTTTATGAAGGAATATGACTTCCCTCCCCTAGGAATCTGAATGTGTGTGTGGTCAGAGCTAATGTGCTTGGATTTAAATATGGATGGGATCTCACTGTGAGGCTGCAGCATTTCACAGCACTTTTGAAACAAGCAGCTTGATACCTAATATTTATTAAGACCCAAGGCGGTCCCTGAAGGAAGGTCGCCGCTTCTCCCATTTCACAGACTGGAATGCCGTGACTTGCTTGAGACCTGTCTCATGGATCTGGGCCTCGGCGGAATACGATGCCATGGAGTCCACCAGTGTTCCCTCTAAGCTGAGTTAGTGTGAGCCAGCTCACAGTTTTTTAGCCTCCGGCTCACACATTTTTGCCTTAGCTTGGGAAGGATGGCTCCAGAGCAAACTGATTGATGCAGTAGCCCAATCGCTCACTCACAACTTTAATGCCAGTAGCTCACAAAGTAGAATGTTTTGCTCACAGGACTCCAGAGCTTAGAGGGAACATTGGAGTCCACCACCCAAAGCAGCCATTTTCTCAAGGGGAACTGATCTCTGTCATCTGGGAATCAGTGGTCATTCTGGGAGATCTCCAGGCCCTACCTGGAGGTTGGCAGCCTGAATTTTAACCCCATGCTAAGGAGGGGGTGGTGGAGGCAATGGCTCTCTCATGATCACATGAACTACTGAGGGTGCTGCTTCTGAAAAGGCCGCGCTACCCAACGGCTCTTTTGTTCGGGCGGGGAGGGGGGGCATTTGAAATGTTAAGGGGGCATTTAAATTATAGTGAATTAAATTAATCTGAATGCCTGTCTTTAAAGGGGGAGGCTCGGAGCCTGTTCCTAGCCCTTCCTTTCAAGGGACAGAGCAGCCAGCGTGTCAGTTCCTAGGAAAAAAACAGCTCAGGGAACATTTAATTGCCTTCAGAAGGCATTTAAATGCCTTCTGAGTTCCCTTCTGCAGGGCAGGGCAGCTTAGAAGGGCACTCAAGAGTGGCACCTTCAATACATCTCCCACAATCCCCCTTTCTGCTAGCCCAGTCCCTGCTGTAGACCACCGAGGTCACGGTGAGTCTTTCAAAAGCATTCCCATGAGCCTTTGGGAAACATGCAGTGAAATGCCCACTGAGCCGTCTTTTCCTGGGTCCCATGATGCCCCCCCTCAATTCCACGGTGGGAGGGAGAGGGAAGCCTGCGGGCAGGCCATGGCCACTGCCAGCAGCAGGAAGCGGGGGGGGGGGAAGTATCTCCTCAAAAATAAGGTTTCGGGAATGGTTATTTGTGGGGCTGGGCTTTTCATTGAAGGGGGTGGGCCCGTCCAGAGCTATTTTTACTGGGTCTTCTCCAGTCACCACGGTGGTCAGCTGCCATGGCTGCATCTACCAGCAATAATTGAGTGCCAGAGCCCCACCGGTCAACTGAGTAAATATCCTTAGCAATAGAGCACTAAGTCAACAGTAAACTGCCACTGGAAAGAAATTCACAGATATCTTGGGGGACCCTAATAGTAAAGCAAGCGTCTGCTTCTTCTCCGGGTCTCCTCATCCCTCAGCCATCTATCAAAAAACCCGTTTATTGATCTCGGATGAGGGGTGCATATATAAAAAGGCAAATTTCCTTAAGGGCAAAAGAATTTTGGCAGAAACAAAGCGTTCTGTACACAGGAGTTCTAAAAAACAACCTCAGAGCGACAAAAGCCAACGCAAAATATGTTATATTGTTTTGAGGTAGACGCAGCTGGGCAGGCAAGATTCTTGGGGGGTTGAGGGTGTCCGTGTGAGAAAATGCTTATGAACTGGGTAAAGAATAGTCGCTGGAACTCTGTCTCTCCTTCTGACTTTGATTACTCGTCAAGGGGGAAATGCGCTCTGCACAAGCTCTGAGGCCCTCTCATCTTTCCAGTTAACATTTCTGGGACCTTCTTTCTTTTTCTCCTTTGTTTTATCCCACCCTTCTTCTGTGGAAACCTGGGCCGTGCCCCCGATTTTGCTGCCTTGTTGGGTGATACAGAGCTAATGGCGCAGTGGTCTGAAGCGGGTTCTTCTGCAATGGCGGATGAGAATCTCCACAGGTGGAATGGAACAGTGCCCATTGGGGAGGAAAGAAGTTCTCTAAAGATGGAAGTGAAATGCAACAAGGCAGAGGGAGTTCAGAAGACAAGTTCCAAAAAGGCTGAGAAACCTTGGTCTGGCTGGGTCTTGCGTTGGGGCGGAGAGATACTCCCAGTGCTTCCTGTTGCGGCACTCCTGGGGTCTCTCGGGAGCCATTAAATGGGGCACCTAGGCTGTTAGACTTGGGTGTTCTGTTCCTTTCCAGACTGAGATGCTTCAGGGCACAACGTTGGCAAGTTACAAATAGAAGGACAAAGTGTTTCTTTGCCGATTCCTTCTTTTGAAGGAGCAGCCAGGAGAGCACAGAATTTTCCTCTTTCGGTGTTCAAGCTGTCTTAAGTCTACATTTTCACGCTGTACTTTAGCATACTTTTAAAAAAATGCTATTGCGTGCAAACCTGGAGGGACTGCGAAGTTATAGTTGAGCCTGCAGCTTATTTTGAAAAATCAAAGCGTGAAGTATTAACAAAGAGGCAAATGCCTCGGAGCATGCGCAGAGTATGTTATCCTCCACAAGGATGTTCTAGCATAAACTACATGATGAAACCTTTCTGATAAAACTTGCATTTTGTTTTCTCAGAATATTGTGAAGAGAGGCGAATGCCGTATTTATTTTATTCCAATGAGAGGACATTGAAAGCCTGCCTTAGGCCAAGTCAGACCACTTGTTCATCTGGCTCAGTAGTCTACTCTGAGTAGCAGTGGTGGATCTTGTCTGGGATCTTGTGCAGAAAAGGTTCTTTCCCAACACCTACTGACTGAGATGGGAGAGACTATTTCTGGCACCTTCTCCAATGCAGAGTATGAACAGAACCGCTGAATCTTGCTCCTTAATCCAAACACAGGTTTGGGGATGACAGGAAAGGCACTCTGTACATGTTCAATGGTATTTAACAGTATTCCAGATCTGGGTTACTGAGATCTTTGACACTCTAACTACTACCCCACACTGTCTTGCTGCCTCACCCGGAATCAAGGATTCCAAGGTTGCTTGTAGCCAAATTTTAAAACATTGCCAAGCCCATTTTTCAGCCTCACAACGACCTTATGAGGGCTGCCAGTTCCAGGTTGGAAAATTCCTGGAGATTTGGGGGTGGAGCCAAGGGAGGGTGGGGTTTGGGGAGGGGCGGGACCTCAGCAGGGTATAATGCCAGGAGTCCGCCCTCCGAAGCAGCCATTTCCTCCCGTGGAAGCAGTCTCTGTCACGTGGAGAGCAGCTGTCATTCTGGGCGCTCTCCAGACCCCACCTGGAGGTTGGCAAGCCTTTCCACACAGTGAAACAAAGCAGAGATTTAGAGCCTGGGGGAGGGAGCTGAACTTTGTAGAAAGACGATCCCTGCCACGAGCAAAATTTTAGCAAGACATGTTTTCCCAAAGGCATTCTTATGGACTAAATAGAGGATAGTTCCAGAAAAGTTGATGCTCTTCTTCCTGGTGAAGAGGGACAACTGGAACACAGGCGCGGGCGGGGGAGACAGGGAAAGGAAAATCCCTCTGGGCTGGAGGAGAGATCCGGGGGCTTCCCTCTCCTCTAGAGGGAAGCAAAGGAGGCGCGTTGGCCACCAACTGGCGCAGCTTGTTGCACGCCGCAAGTTGACTGCCCTGCGGCAGGGAGGTGTGGGCGGCGGCGCGGCGGCTCAGCCT
>NW_015171530.1:9312-26098 GCF_001447785.1 Gekko japonicus | reverse complement strand
TGAAGCGTTTGCGTTTTTAGCCGACAGCAGATGGCGAGGGGCGCCCGCGAGCGCCGGAGAGTAGGAGTGGGAAGCGGCGGGTACCTCTCCAGTTATGCACGAGTCCATCCGCAGGGCTGCCTGGTATTTCCTGACTGCCCAAATGTAGAAAGCAGCTCGCGGTTTAGCCCCCACCCACCCAGCACAAAACACAGCGTCCTGAGTAAACAATCTATTTAATTTTTGTGTTTAAAAAAGCCAACCACAGACGAGGCGCTGGCCCTTAAGAGCGCACAGGTAGGCCGGAACGTGTGTTTTGCCTGTGTCTGAGACCTGGACGCTGGCGGCCCTAAATGCGAGCTCTGCAGGGTCCCAGCGACTGTACTGTACTGCATGCTGGCGACAATGCTCCCTCTAAGGTCTTACCGGCAAGGAAAAGGGTGCCTGGTAGGGTAGTCACCACCCCTGTATATGTCTGTGGCCCTAGGTAAGATTCTGTAAAAATGTGATTAGCACCTTCTGTAAGCCGCCCAGAGACCCCCAGGGGTTAGGGCGGGATAGTAAATTGAATAAATAAATCAATATAAATAAATATAAGGTGTGGAACCTTGTGAGCAAAAATTCTACTTTGTGAGTGAAAAGTACGCAGACGGAGAGTGATTTCACCAAAGCATACTTTATTCGATCAGAAACAAGACGACTTTGGCCGGCTCGCAGGCCGGCTTATATTCCCCGAGAAACTGCCACCCAAAACACACCCCTACTTCCCTATAGGTTATTTACAGTGGCTGAGTGTCCCATAGGCTCTCGGCCGGGAACCTAGCCCCCTGATTGGAGTGGGCTAGGATCCGCATAGTCCATTGTCTCTTGGAGTGAAGCTCGACGTTTGTCTCTGGACTTGTCTGGACTGGATACATTACACCGAGCTACTAGCATTAAAGTTGTGAGCGAGCGATTTGGCCACGGCATAAAATGAGTTTGCTCCGGATCCATCCTTTCTGAGCCGAGACAAAAATATGTGAGCCAGAGGCTCAAAAACTGTGAGCTAGCCCACACTAACTCATCTTAGAGGGAACATTGGCCTGGCGACCCAACAATTAGAATGTTTTTCATGTACAGAGGCCACCATAAAAGCGCAGTGCATTCCAGTTGTTGGGACTTTGCCATCAGGGTTGCCAAAATGCAGTCCAGTCCGGTTGCATTAGGGTTGCCAACTTCCAGGTAGGGCCTGGAGCAATGTTCCCTCTAAGCTGTGGAGTTTTGTGAGCAAAAATTCTACTTTGTGAGCCACTGGCATTAAAGTTGTGAGCGAGACATTTGGATACTGCATAAATCAGTTTGCTCTGGAGCCATCCTTCCTGAGCTAACACAAAAATGTGTGAGCTGGAGGCTAAAAAACTGTGAGCTAGCTCACACTAACTCAGCTTAGAGGGAACACTGGCCTGGAGTGTTCCTGGAATTACAGTTGGTCTCCATACTACAGAGATGATCGATTCCCTTGGAGAAAATGGCTGCTTTGGAGGCTGGACTCTGGCATCGCATTGCTGCTGAGCTTCCTCCCCTGCCCTATTTTCACCCTTCACAAGTTCCACTCCCAAATCTCCAGGGATTTCCCAACCCAGAGTTGGCAATCCTAAAGCCAAGGCATGCCATGTTAATATGGAGAATGCCTCTGAGCCTGTTCGGAGAGGGTATGCGGTCCGCACACTACGGTAACCTTTAAAAGTTTCCAAAAAGAACCATTTTCTTGGTAGGCTGTCAAGGAAGGCGAAGGCACCGCCTGATCACTTCTCCCGGCGACTGTCAAAATCAGGATAAATTATCCCCCTCAGAATAAATGTATTTGTTTACTTTTATACAGGGTGATATTACTCAGCCTTTTGGGGGCATAGAAATCGGGTTACCGTCATGTGGAATTTCGATAATCAAAAAAGACTGAGTCATAACACGGCAGTCCTTTGCACAGATTGGAGAGAAGTTGGTAGTGGCTGTATGGATCCTTGGGCAGTGTTGGGTAAATAAATTTCATACATTTGTTCGTGGAACTAGAGATAAAATTAATTTGTTCTACCTGTGAGGAAAGCAGCAGACAGGCCTAGGTGCCACGATACTAGACCTCTTAACAAGAAAATGTCCTGCACTGGTTCCTGTGAAGCTAACCCGGCCTAGCAAATCTCGGTCCCCCAAGGGATACCTTGCCTCCCCAAGCTGATCACTCTACCTTGGGAAATTCCTGGAGATTTGGGGATGGAGCCCAGGGAGGGAGGGGTTTGGAAGAGTGGAGGGACCTGGGGGTGGTATAATACCTCCAAAACGGCAATTTTCTCCAGGGGAAACTAATATATCTAGTCTGGGGTTTAGTTGTCACCAGACTCCACTTGGAGGTTGGCAACCCTGTATTATCCTTTTTCTACTTATGTGAGGTAAACTCTGTCCCCAACAGAAAAATCGCTTCAACTTGTAGCTAGACCACTGCAACGCTTTCTACATGGGGCTGCCTTTGTCGCAGATCCGGAGGCTGCAGCTGGTGCAGAATGCTGTGGCCAGGCTGTTAATGGGTCTCTCTAGAAGGGAACATGTTCAGCCTGTGCTGAAAGCGCTGCACTGGCTGCCAATAGCGTACCGGATCCGCTTCAAAGTGCTGGTTCTTACCTATAAAGCACTATATGGTCTGGGTCCAGCCTACCTGAGGGACCGCCTTTCCCCGTATGTTCCCCCAAGAGCGCTACGGTCTGGGGCCCAGAATCTTCTAACCGTGCCGGGCCCCAAGGATGCTAGACTGGCCGTCACAAGGGCTAGGGCCTTCTCAGTGGCGGCCCCCACCTGGTGGAATGAGCTCCCGGAGGAGATCCGGGCTCTGTGGGACCTGGTGCAGTTCCGCAGGGCCTGCAAGACGGAGCTCTTCCACCGGGCCTTTGGTTAGGGGCCGCCACTGCCCCCCCCCCGGCTATATACCATCTTGGGGGGGGGGTTTGGGGTTAGGGCTTAGGAGGCCGGGTAGAATCATTGTTAACATCTATTATCAATGCCTACTGGGAATGTTTGGGTTGTGTTAGGGTTGTGGTTGCCCTCTCTGGGTTTTTGAGATTCTGGAATGATTGTGGTTATTGAGCACTTTAATTGTTTTATTGGTTTTTAATTGTATATGTTGTTTTTAACTGTATTAGAGTATTGATGTTTTATCAGCAAGCTTTTTCTTGCCTTGTTAGCCGCCCTGAGCTCTACGGGGAAGGGCGGGGTATAAATTTAATAATAAATAAAATAAAAAATAAAAATTAACAGCCTCTTTCCTCGTTTCTTACAGGTAACCCAGTCCATGTCCCTGCCAAAATGGAGTCACTGAATAACCATTGGCCAGGGAATCTCTGCATCAACGGATGCCTGTCCTGTATTGGGCCCTTCTCACAACACAGGTTGCACCTTGAGAGGTGGGTTTTAGGCTAACTGAGTTTGAGGCTGAGTACAGATTAAGGCTGCGGTCACACGTGCTAAATAATCCACTCTCAATCCACTCTGGGTGCACTTTCCAACTGGATTCTTACTGTGTGAACTGGCAAAATCCAGTTGGAAAGCGCATGGAGAGTGGATGATTGTGTGTGTGTGTGTGTGTGACCGCAGCCTAAGAGTATTACAATAGTCTTATCTTAAGGCGTTTTCTTTTTTTTGCTAAGATTACTGTGGGCAGGGAGTAATTTCACTACAATCCAAACCTATATGTGGCAGGAATCCACCTACGCAAAGGAAGTAAAAAGCTAAAGGGACGTGAGAGGGGAGAAGGAGAGGGATGACTCAAACAAAGATGGGGGGGGGGTCAGTCTCAGGCCATTCACAGGGAAGTGATCATCCTGACTCAAGGATTGGGTCAGTACGCGTGGAACAGCTATTGCTGGGGCTCTTTTTGTAACAGGAACTCCTTTGCATATTAGGCCACACACCCTTAATGTAACCAATCCTCCAAGAGCTTACAGAGCTCTTCTTACAGGGGCTACTGTAAGCTCTTGGAGGATTGGCTACATTAGGGGTGTGTAACTTAATATGCAAATGAGTTCCTGCTACAAAAAGAGCCCGCCCCGCCCCTGGCTGCATCCATGGAGGGGGGATTTCACCCCACACACACACACCATGGGCAGCAGGAAGCCCCCACAGTAAATGCTTTTGCACCCAGATGGCATTGTACCCAGTGTGGGCAAGACTTGCTTGGCTCCTGTTTCTCCCCCACACCTTTTTGGCTACGGAAAACAAAAACCTCTTTTTCTTTGGCTCAGAGAAACTGTTCTGACTGCCAGTGTGTTTAGTGGTTAGTGTTGGACCGGGTTCGAATCCTCACTCTGCCATGGAAGCTTGCTGGGTGACCTTGGGCCAGCCACACACTCTCAAACTGGACTTCGCCGGGTTGTTGTGAGGATAAAAGGGAGAAGGTTGTGGCATTTGGGGCCCACGTCAGGGAGAAAAGTGAGGGATAAATGAAGTAAATTTAGATGTGGATACTCTACCCACAGCTACTATCAGTGGTGTAACTAGCCAATTTTGCGCCCAAGGCAAGAATGTAAAATTGCTCCCCCTACACTTTCATAGTAGTTATTTTGGTAAAAAGATAAAATACATGAAGTACAAGAGTAATAATAACAAAAGTGACAGTGACAGTGGGAAGGAATGCAGAATGGAAGAACAGGATGCGCTCAGAGACCAAGGCAAAATACAGATGCAGAAAGGGCCACAGTGTTTATTTTAGTAATGATATACTTTTTCTGCACCCCTCAGTTTTATCACCTGAGACAAGTGACTTGCCTTGCCCTGGTTACAACTCTGGCCATTATGGCGAGTGGGGTGGGTGGAAGTAACTATATATCTCTGAGCATCCAGATTTCGGTCACATTTTATCCCACTCTTCCTCCAAGGAGGAGCTCAGGGGGTACATGGCTTTCCCATCCTCCGCTTCATCCTCACAACACTGTTGTGACAAGGATTGGGCAGACAGAGAGTGACTGGACTGAGATCACCCAGTGGACTTCAGGAATTAATCAGGATTTGAATGCAGGTCTTTCCACACCTAGTCTGACATTCTAACATGGGGTCCCCAATGGGGTGCCCGTGGGCATCATAGTGCCTGCCTAGGGTTGCCAGGTCCCTTTCAGCCACCACCCGGGGGATGGGGGGGATGTTCCGGGAGTCAGGTGCAATACTGTGGATTTTGGGCAAAACTCTATGGTAAAATCGGCATCAAACCATAGAGTTCTGCCCAAAAGCTGGAGCATCACCCCTGACGTTGCGGACATGCTGACATCACTTCCGGCTGATGCAGGCATGTTACGTGCAACGTTGCTGTTGGGGGGGGGGGAGACTTCTTCCTACTGTCCGGCGGCAGGCAGGAGCCCTCAAAATCGGGATCCTCCACCCCACCAGGCAAATGGCAACCCTGTGCCTGCCGATACCATTCCTGGTACCCACTAAGCGTTTTTACAAACTAGGTAGGGCCAGGTGGGGTATTTGCAGGGCTTCTGATTGGCTGTTGAGGATCTGATCGGCTGTGCAGATTTTTTTCCAAGTTACTTTGACAGCAGCTGCCACCACAGTACAAGGACCTTCATTGTGTTACTGGAGGTTAGCTGTAGGCAAGAAAATACTTTGAAACAATATGGCCCCGGTCACACGGAGCATTAGCCACGCTAGAGGGATGGAAGATAGGCGGATTTTCCGGGCGCAATCACAGCGCCACATCTGGGAAGCGTAGAGCTCCCGTGGCTCACCCGAGGCTTCCCGCCGAAGATGCGGGGTAAAAAACTAGTACCTCCGAGGTACTAGTTTCCGGAAACCGCGGGGCAAGGGCGGGCGTCTGATCGCGTTTCCGGTGGCATCCGGCGCCGGCCCATGTCCCCTCGCAAAAAGGTGTTTTTTCCCCCCAAGTCTCCATGGGATGCGCACAAGCACCCAACGGAGCATGTGCACATTTCAGTTTTAAAAAACAAAACACAACCCCGTTTGCTGCGCCGCTCCGCTTCTTTGCTGCATCATGTGATCGGCATCTCCCCCCTAACCACGGGAGCTCGAGGGGACCTCAACCCGACGCCTGATCGCGCAGTCGCGCGTTATTTTGCCCTGGGGCAAACAGCCACGCCTCCCCCCCCGCATTTTCCTGCCCGTGTGACCGGGGCCTATGTTCATTTTAAAAGGCATCCTGTTCAATAGAGCTTCTGCTTGCAATGTTGAAGAATTACTGTTGGAGTTATACATGACCTCACTCCCTCGTATAGTGTGGTTGGCTCTGCCCCCTGTGGCAGCCATTTTGAGACTGTGCCCACCCCACCCTGTCTCAGAATTCCAAAGGCGAGACCCCTTCTGCTTTAACCACCATACCACACTAGTACATAGTCCTAGTCATTGAAGGGCAACACTGAGGGAAGGCTTTGGCATTCATTCTCTTGCTTGTTGGCAGCTGTAGGAAACAGGATGTTGGACTGGATGGACCTTGGGCCCAATGCCTCAGGACTCTTCTGAGGTGTGTGCTATTTGGAAGGGGAAAGGTCAGTGGGAAATTCAGATCCAGCCCTCCCTAACTGCTCCAAGACCAGGGCTGAATTTGGATTCCTCCTACCCCACTAGTTGCCAGCCTCCAGGTGGGGCCTGGAGATCTCCCGCTTTTACAACTATCTCCAGCTGACAGAGATCAGCTCCCCTGGAGAAAATGGCGGCTTTGAGGGTGGTCTCTGTGGCATCCTACCCGGCTAAGGCACCTCCCCTCCCCAAACCCCGCCCTCTCCTGGCTTCACCCCCAAAGTCTCCAGGTATTTTCCTAACCAGACCTGGCAACCCTACACCCCACTCCTTGATTCATCCACTTTCTTTTTTCAACCCAGAGGCAGGAAATGGCACCAGTTTCAGGAGACCTGTATTTATTTTGGAATACTTCCCAGTCAAATTGTACACTTCAGTGGGTTCCTAGGAAGCAGGTTTTTGATTGAGAAGTGGAGTTGACTCAGGGCTAGAATATATTTTCCCATAGAGAGCCAGTTTGGTGTGAGAGCCAGTTTGGTGTAGTGGTTAAGTGCGCAGACTCTCATCTGGGAGAACCGTTTTTGATTCCCCACTCCTCCACTTGCACTTGGCTGGATGACCCTTGGGCAAGCCATAGTTATGATAAGAGCTGTTCTTGAAAAAGAGCAGTTTCTGTCAAGAGCTCTCTCAGCCCCACCTACCCCACAGGGTGTCTATTGTGGGGAGGGGAAGGGAAAGGAGTTTATAAGCCGCTCTGAGACAACTTTGGGTAGTGAAGGGCGGGGTATAAATCCAATCTCCTCCTCTTCCTCTCTGGCCCAGTTCCTGTAATCCAGATCCGTAAAAATGATGCAGGCGTGTAAACACTAGGCTTGCTGGGTGTTACCACCACATGGAAGAGCCCGGAGCCTGCCTCCCCCAACTAGTCTTTGCTTTTTCCTGTTTAAAACAAGTATCTGTCATTAATATTTTCAAGGGCTAGAAGGGAAACAAAAAAAAACATTAGATTTTTGTCTCTGAGAACAACATCACATCAGATGAGTTTTCTTTTGTCTTCGGAAATCCTCTTATGCACGTAGATAACCTTGAGGATTGTTTTTAATTTCCTGAGCGGCTTTCCTTGTGGTTTTAAATTGCACAGTGCTCTTAGCCTTGGCTCCTTAGTCCTTCATATACTCCTCCTGTGAGGGATTCCACCCCCATATTTCTTTCTTCTAGATCATGTACCCACGTCGCGGGATTACAGGGGAAGGGGGAGGCATCTGGATAATCAGGGACAAACCCCCCCCCCAGAATTGCCATTTGGGTTGGGACATTTGTGCAAATTTGGGACATTTGTGCAAATTTGGGGTGCAGCCTCGGGAGGGCATCGTTTGGGAAGGGGGCTCAGCTGGGATGTGACGCCATAGAATCCGCTCTCTGAAGCTGCCGTTGATCTCTGTAGTCCGGCGATCAGTTGTAACTCTGGGAGAACAAGAGGCCGCCTCATCTAGCAGTTGACAGCCCTCCCCTGTTCGGAACGAGTGTTTCCCGCAGACTCAGTGCCTTCAAAATGGTGGCCAGAAGACCCTGAGATATCCAGGCCAGGCCTCCGTCCTGCCCCTCTCCTGTCCAGCACGGTGCCAGTTCTGCTTCCCCAAATCCACACCAAAGTCTGCCCTCTCCTTTTGTGCCTTCTCTCCTTTCTTTTACTTGCCTGCTGCGTCAATTTTGATCTGGAAAGCACATTTAGGTGTCCCGGGGAATCCCAGAATGCACACCGTAAAGAGAAGGAGGGTTTGGGCATAAAAAACGGGGCTGAGGGGAGGCAGTTGGGTCATGGCAGTCTTGCCATCTCTGGGCTTCCTTTCCCTGACCACAGAGACAGATCCGTTGCTCTAGAACACTGGTCCCCAACATGGCACCCATGGATGGATTTCCTGCAGCCTGCCCGTTTGCTGCTTAGACAAAACGTTTCTTCCCCACAGCAAAGAATCAAGCCTGGCTTTCTCCACCTCATCGGAACAGGAGGTGCTTCAGAAGAGCTCAGGAGCATAGTCATCCATTTTGTATATGCAGGGAGCGCCTCTAGGATGATGCTTGGCCTGGAACCTCCCAATATTTTGTGAGTGGCCTCAGCATCCCAATGGCAGCCATGGTGCCCACTGTCCGTCTCAGAATTCTAAAAGTGTGCACACAGGGCTGGCTCGAGGACATTTGGTGCCCTAGGCAAAGTCCTCTCTTCATGCCCAACAGAAGGGACCACTAACCAATGCTCCCTCTAAGCTGTGGAGTCTTGTGTGCAAAAATCCTACTTTGTGAGCTACTGGCATTAAAGTTGTGAGCGAGCGATTTGGCTACTGCATAAACTAGTTTGCCCTGGAGCCGTCCTTCCTGAGCGAAGACAAAAATGTGTGTGCCGGAGGCTAAAAAACGGTGAGCTGGCTCACACTAACTCAGCTTAGAGGGGACACTGCCACTAACCCTGGCACTGAGACCTGATGAGAAGTGGCTGCCTGCCATCCCTGCCCTCCACTGTAGGGAGGTGAGGTGCAGCAACAATACAAGGCATAGTGGCTGGTTGAGGGAGGAGCTGCTGTAAGGAGCCTGATTCCTGCTCTCCCCCACAATAAAGGGAGACAGGAGGATGCTGCCTGTCCTCCTTGCCCCCTGAAGAGTTGAAGTGGTAAGGTGGAGGGACAGTGGACCGGGCCAGGCCTGTCCCTACTCTGACTCCTGATGGAAAACAGGCTCCCTGAAACTGGCCACTGGGGTCAGTGTGGGAGGTGCCTCCCAGGGCCGCTGTTTGCTGCAGCAGACCACAACACTGCAGGTGGGGTGTGTGTATGGGTGTATGTGGCAGGACTGGTTGTTGCCCATCCACCTCTGGCACCCTAGACTGTTGCCAGCCCTGCACACACACACATCAGTGCGACTGAGGGCTCAGCCCTAGCAGAATTGGTAGGGTATGGGGAACCATCATGGTAGCTGTAAGGTGGGTTCTTCCAGGTCCCTCTCCGTAAACATCCAAGCAGCTCTACGCAGCCTCTCAGTGCCTTGATATCACATCAAGTACATAGCTAAGGGCACACTTAGAGTCGTCCTTGGAAGGCAGTTAAGAGCTGGTGTGGGCTTTTTTCCCCCTGTCCTCTCTTCTGTTTGGATAAATTTTTAGGCTGGCTAAATTCAACCTCCAGTATGGCTCTCTCTTTCACCACGCGCTGGCTCTTCGGCTTTGAAACGGAGATGAGCACCGCAACCCTAGAGTCGGACTTGACTGGCTTTCGAGCAAGGGAACCTTTACCTTTTCCTTTACATAGCTAAGGGCACACTTAGAGTAGTCCTTGGAAGGCAGTTAAGAGCTGGTGTGGGCTTTTCCCCCTGTCCTCTCTTCTGTTTGGATAAATTTTTAGGCTGGTTAAATTCAACCTCCAGTATGGCTCTCTCTTTCACCACCTGAGCCAATGCAAAATTAAAAATATAAAGCATATTTATGGGCAACAAGAAACTCTGTTGTTTTGGCTGGAGCAATATTAAAAGTATAAAAGCTGGCATCAATACTAAGAACTCTGTCACTTTGGCCTGGACCAAAATAAGGGCAAGAATTATTTGCGGTTTGGGCTGGCGCAATATCGAAAGGTGCTATTATCAGTGCTAAGAATTGTTTGCTCTTAGGCCTGGTGCCATACTAGAACAAGGATAAATGTTTGCGGTCTGGGTCGGAGGAAAAACTGAAAGTGGTTGCACTTATCAGCAACAAGAATTGTTTTTTTGTTTGGCTGCGATTGTGGACAGTAAGAAAGAAATTTGTTGAGTTTTTATAACACCAGGAAGATATTAAATATGTAAATGTAATACTTATGATGGAAAGATGAAGAACATTTCAATAGATTGTACTCAGCAAAAAGATGAGTATCTTTTAGGTTAGAATACACTGGCATGACATTGTAGAGTGTTGGACTAGTATCTGGGAGACCTGAGTTCGAATTCCTACTCTGCCATGGGAACTTGCTGGCTGATCTTGAGCCCATTATACCCTCTCAGCCTAATTCACCTCTGTGGCGGAACGGGCCCGCGTCCGCTGGCAGACCCCGCTCTGCCCACCCCTCCTTTGCCTGACCTGGCACCTGAAGGGGCAGTTTTTCACTGCTGCCTCCGGGTATTGCTGCCACCACTGTCCCTGTCTTGGGTTCTAGTTAGGCGGGACAGCCTCCTAACCTCCCTCTGCTGTCGCTAGGAACCCACCTCGGGGCTTCCTGGCAATCTTCGGGGCTCCACTGGAGAATTGGCAATTGGCCGTTTTGCCCTTGTTCTCCTCCTCAGGGAGTCCCCAACCCACTCCTAGCGTGTCCAAGCGGCTGGGGGAACTATGCGGTACAGAGGGACTTCTCAGTGTCAACAGTAAAAGGATTTATTTTGAAACCACTCAGCTATATACAGGCCTATTAACAGTGAACTGAAGAATCAAAATAAAGGTGGATAATAAATCGCTCCCTCTCTCCCTTCACTACACATACCCTGTCTAGATGGTCTGCAGGGCAGGCACATGACTTGCTTCCACTGGAGGAAGTTAGATTAGCACAACTCCCAACATGGCCTCTGCCTCCTGCAGACTCCAGCCGGCAGCCTGACTGGCTCCAGACTTCAGGCAGACCGACCTCAATTCTCATAGACTGGCTTCCCACCCAAAAGCTCCCCTACATCAAACAGCCCTTCCCGCCCAGGAAGTGGCTCTCCCTCCTGCAGCATTCTGGGGCAGATCTCCTCTGAAAAGTACTGAGAACGTTGAGTGATTTCAGCAAAGTACTTTTATTAAGCAGGAGCAAGACAAGGGTAAGCCGGCTCGCAGGCCGGCTTATATGCTCAGAAACCCACCACCTAAAACACACCCACTAAGGCCCTATAGGCTATTTACAGTGGCCGAGAGTCCCATAGGCTCTCGGCCGCGGACACGGCCCTCTGATAGGTGCGGGCTAGGATCCGCTGGACTATTGTTCTCCTGGAAGCGAAGCTCTGCTGTTCAGCCTGACCGCATGGCCCAACGGTCGCGCACGTGGTCATGGCGGAGTACATTACATCCTCACAACCTTGACGGACTTCCTGTCCTCTCTAGGGAGCTGCCTCAGACTACTGGTTAGAGATGGGGGGGGGGGGAATAAGGAGGAGACTAGGCCAAGGCCTACCTCAGGTTTGATGGTCCCTTCCTATCTGGCCCACACCAATTTAAACATATACATAAAATGGCGTTTCTCCACAACCTCACAGGATTCTTATTGTGAGGACAAAATAGACAAAGGGAGAAGAATGTGATAAGCTGCCGTGGGTCCCCACCAGGAGGAAAATTGAGATATATAATTAAAAATACTTTTTAGAATGGAGTATTGAATAAAAAAGATTGAGAATCTAATAACAAGAAGTATGAAGTCTGGGAATTCCATGGGACTGAAATCCGCCTGGTTACCAGAGGAGATGGAACTCTTTTAAAAGGATGGATTCAATTTCTTTCAGAAAGAAATGTAGGAAAAATAATAAGGGGGAAATGAGATGAAGTTGAATAAAAAGACTGACAATAAAAAAGGGTTCCTTCTGAAACATGATAAAAGATTGTAGAAGACGGCAATTGGAGGAGACTAAATTGTTGGTCGAAGGACAGAACAAAAAGAACTGTATAGTGAAACAGAAAAGGAAACTCTTGAAACTGATATGTTAAAGAAAGAATTGATGGGAACAGTCATAAAAACCTTAAATTTTACCTCAGAGCTTGATAATACAGGGAAAAAACCTGAAAGGATATTCCATACAGTATTAAAGAAGACATTGCAGCATGAATGTGAGTAAAGGGGCCATCTGGTCTTCCCTCCTTGTCTTCATGTATGGGCCGTCAAGGGGGCTGTGGCTGCATTGCTGGAAAGTGGTTGGCTGCGTCACTGTGTGCCACTCATGGGGGCATCAGCAACATGCTGGTTCATGACTGCAGGATGTTGGCAGAGTTGCTGTGGACCAGGTTCACCACCCATCGTACCCTGAGGCACTTTCCTGGGGGCCAGGATGTCTTTCAGGTAGGGCCACTGTGAGGGCAGAGCCAGTGATTGGTTTTCTTCTTGCAAATAATGGGGCTTTTCACTTGGCTCCTCCCCAGGCCTCACTGGAGTGCTTTATCCTATTTCCCAAATAGGTCTGCAATTTCTGTGTGTGCTGCTGTTCCCCCCTTGAGCTGCTTTTGTCTCTAGTTTTTATGTTCCCGTCCACCAGTCTCTTGTGTAGGATTGTGTGCTGGCTCCTCCGCCTCCAGGGGCGGCCATTTTGTAGTGGTGCCTGCCTACCACCTTGCCTCAAAACTCCAAAGATGCCCATAGAGTCGGAAAGGTTGGGGACTCCTCCTGTGCCCTCTGGCACCGTTACCATGCTGTTGATCCTTGCTGAGGGATTTTTCAGTCACTTATTTACCTCAGCGCAATGGCCATAGGATGCTGACTAGCGATACTGATGCGGTGCTGCCATTAGCAGACCAGAACCATAGGGGCCTTAGGACAGGGCTGTGAATAACTTCATTTTGAAAAAAGAAGGAATTAAGAATATTTTGAAATTAATATTTCCTATGAAAGAAGCAATTTTACCTTCTGGAGGGCTTGCAGGGCCTTCTCCAGGGGTTACATTGTGAGTCTGAATTCATGGTTGTCGGGGGGGGGGGGGGAATAACAGAGACTGAGTTTATTAAGCAAGGAATTGCATTATTCAAGAACAGACATAAGCAAATATGTTCAATGACGAAAGAAAAAAGAAAAAAAGAAAACTGTAAGAAAACAATGATAATTAAGATGTTTATGAGGCAAAAAAGAGACTTGTTATTTAGCAAGCAAACTGGGTGAAATCCAGAGTGCTGGTCATTATCTGTAAAGCTCTAAACAATTTGGAACCAGGGCATTTGAAGAGCCACTGACCACCCTATTTTCTTACATCTTTGAAGACTTGGCTCATTAGGTAAGGTTGGGTAACCACTAGAGACATGACCTTCTTTTTTGTGGCCCCTTGACTTTGGAACTCATTCCCCACAGCCATCCCCCAGTTCCCAAAGTTCTTACGTTTCTGGTAGGGTCGCCAGCCTCCAGGTGGGGCCTGGAGATCTTCTGGAATTGCAACTCTTTTCTGGAGTACAGAGATCAATTCCCCTGGAGAAAATGGCTGCTTTGGAGGGTGGACTTTATGGCATTATACTTCACTGAGGTCCCTCCCCTCCCCAAACCCTTCCTTCCCCACTCTTCACCCCCAAATCTCCAAGAATGTCTCAACCCAAAGTTGGCAACTCTAGTTTCTAGCAGCAGGTCAAGATGTATTCCCCTGCCCTTCCAGGCCTCACTGCTCCTAGAGTCTAACTTCTTTCAGTGCTGCTGCATAGAACTTTCTTGCTGAACTTTCGACTATTATATTTTCTATATGTTTTATTATCTGAATCAGAGCAAATCATAAGCCTCCTCTGTTGCAAAGATATCTGAGTGGCAGTGTATGAATGTCTCAATTTTTTTTAACAAAATAGCACAAACAATATTTTTAACGCATGAAGCAGTGGACCTTGGGAAGGAAGGGACCTGTAGCAGAGCTATTCATTTAGAGCAAAGATCTGTTCTTTTTATTGGGTTTATGTTTCGAGAACAGAAAGTCACTTGCCGTTGAGTGTGTTATTGGCCAGCCTCAAGAGCACCGCACTTTATTTATTGATTGTTTTTATGCTGTTTTAATTGTGTGTTATGGCATTTGCCTCTGTTGTTAGCCGCCCTGAGCCCATTTGGGGAGGGCGGGATATAAATCTAATAAATAAATCAATTCCCAAATCTCTGACATAGCCACAGTTCTCACAACCTGGGGGGCTGCCAGTAAAAGTCCACATCCTATCATCATCATCGTGTATAGTATAGCCAGGAGAGCTTAAGATTGTCTGGCAGCTAGAAGTTCTAGCTCTTTTAGCGGTATGCACCACTAGATGGCGAGCTAGACTTGTTTTTGAGGCAAGAGATGTTTCAGAGGTGGTTTGCCATTGCCTGCCTCTCCATCACAACCCTGATATTCCTTGGAGGTTGCCCTTCCAAATTCTAGCCAAGGCCGACCCTGCTTAGCTTCCGAGATCTGACAAGATCGGGCTAGGCTGGGCCGTCCAGGTCAGGGCAAGTCCATACCCTTTTTGCCCTTTATGGCATAACTAGGGCACTGCTCACTGATGAAGCCGAGGATGTTGCCTCTGTAGGGTAGGGTGGGGAGGAATTAAAGCCATGGGGATGGCTGTAGAAGGATATGTCCCAAGGAGAAGAAAATATAGACTATAATGAGCTGGTTGATGAAGGTGCGTTCCTGGCCAGAAGTGATGCGCTCGCCAGGGTACAGGAACAGCACATGCATCTTTTGCTTACTGTGGAAGGAGAGGAGGTTCCAGCAGGTTGTGTCCCAGACTGTACTATACCGCAGGGGAATTATATGAAAAGGAAGAAGAGTCCAAAATCTTGAAGAATTTGCAAGTTATATCTCTGTTGCAGAATTAACTTGCTATTTATTGTTATTAATTTAGCTACCGTCCTTTGAAAGACAGCTCTGCTCGTATGGGGTCGTGGTGTTAGCTTTGTGCAGCCAAAATAAGAACGAATGTTGTGACACCTTGAAGACAAATGAATGTGTTGCAGCAGGAGCTTTTGTGAGTCAGAGCTTACGTCTATTAATTGTCAGCAGCTCAGGGATGGAAACAGGAATCTCATGTTCCAAGGCTGAGGCCTGTCTTGTGGCCTGCTATGACTCTGGCTGCAGCCACACAGCGATGGTTCTCAGCAGCATTTTGCAGCAACAACAGAGCATCTGTACAACTGGTTGCAGTGAATTCTTGTCTTGTTGCAGTCATCCAGCACCTTGCCATTCCTTCTAGGCAATTATGAAAAAGTCCCTGCACCTTTCTAGGCAATTATGAAAAAGTCCCTGCACTTTTCTCTTTATATCTCTGTAATGAAAAGGGCTGCAGACGTTTAAAAAAAAAATGAAAGCTGGAAGTTCAGAGGTACTAACAGATCATAGCAACAGAGTAGTATAATGCTATTGTGGAGTTAATTAAGTAGCCATTGCAGTTTTTTTAAAGCCTTCTGGTGGTATGACAAGGGAAATGGCTGCTTGATGGGCAAAAGGAAGGTGACGCCAGAGCAGGCAGGGCCTTCGGAAAAGCACACCTTACCATCCAGATGGCACGCAACACACTTGGACTGGATTCTTTCAAAGAAGATTGTAGCAATGTAGGTTTGGGAAAGAGCAGAAAAAATAATTTATGTCACCCTGACCTCACTGGAGAAAAGGAGGGATAAAATGTACTAAATGAATAAGTGAGAGGACTCTAATCTGGGCTTCTTTGCATGCTACTAGCTTTTTGTGTGTCAGGTGTCTTGTGTTTGGGGAGCTTTTAAACATGTCATTCTTTCACATTTATCCATTTATGAATAGGGTGGCACACACGGTTCTGATTTTGTCCTCACAACAACCCTGTGAAGTAGGTTAGGCTGAAAGAGGAAATTAGGCTGAGTCAGGCACTGAGCTTCATAGCTGAGTGGGGATTTGAACCCAAGTGTCCAAGGCCCTGCTCTGATACTGTTCCAACTCCACAATGGCACCTGCGGCACAGTACCTACCCCTTCTCCATGGTGTTTACAAATATGCTCTGACGAATACTAACACAGCAATTCCATATCAAGAATCCTCCCAAATGTGGAGACCAGTGATAGGGTTACATTGAGCACTTCAGGCATGTGAGTGGTATTCCCCAAGCCAAGCCATACTCCTCTTAACGGGAACAGGAACCTTGGGGTCATACTGGTGATGGGAGAACAAAAAGCAAAACTGGACACGAGGGTATACTAGTGTGATGTGATTTTTTCGTTTGCATTCATAGACTGCCTGAGTCCCAAGATTTGAGGTGCTTTGAACTGGGTAAAAGCATATATGCTATACATTATAGGATAGTCAGGGCTCTTTTTGTAGAAAAAGGCCAGCAGGAACTCATTAGCATAATAGGCCGCACCCAACAGCAGATACATATTAGCATATTAGGCCACACCCCGTGCCTTCCCTTGGCTTGCCTGGGTGCCCCGCAGCTGTGGAGGGGCTGGCCAAGCCAGCCCTTGGAGGGGAGGGGAGGCATTTAAATGCCTCCCCAATCCTTCCATGGGCCCCCTGGCCTGCCCGCCTTGGAGTCGCTGGGGGGATCGCTCTCTAAGCCTTCCCTCTGTAGCCACGTATGCGCAGAGGTTTTGGCTGTAGGTGTGGGCGTGGCCAACTCGGAAGTCAGCCGAAACTCCATTCCTGTGCATTCCTG
>NW_015171530.1:1959-9290 GCF_001447785.1 Gekko japonicus | reverse complement strand
AGTCCTTGTCCATTTCCTATGAGCCCCCTCCCCCAACCATTGGCTGAGCTGCTGTGATGTCATGGAATGCTGATGCTGCTTGGGATGAAGGTGACTGTCTTATCCATGCTGAGAGACAAATGAGTCGTTTAAGGAGTTGGGTCTGGGTTCCCCCCTTGATATAAGCAGAGTCTCTCCCCTGGAGTAGTCTCTGAAATAATAATAGTTAATGCCTGGGGGGGGGTGTCTTTGGAGGAAAAAGTGGCACCCAAGTTAGGAAGGAGCACTTAGGCCGCCCACGTGATGCCCTGTTCCGGTCTTGTCTTTCCCCCAAAGTTTTGCATTATGAAAACCATGCATGCTTGTCTTTTTAAAAACAGCAGTTACATTCTTTTGCTTTCTTGGTGGGTACCCCAACAGGGTCCAGCACTGGTCAGCAGGCCCTGTTGATGCTACAAATACAGCCTCTCTCCCATTGAAACTTTGTGTGAGTTTTAGGCTCTGTGTTGCCCCGATCTTATACATTATACAGTATAAGATCGGGGCAACACAGAGCCTAAAACTAAGGATCAAGAAGCAACAGTTAGAACCGGATATGGAACAACTGATTGGTTTCGCATAGGAAAAGGAGTACGACAAGGATGTATACTGTCACCTTGCTTATTTAATATATATGCAGAGTACATCATGCGAAATGCTGGCCTGGATGAATCACAAGCGGGAATTAAGATTGCTGGGGAAAAGATCAACAACCTCAGATATGCAGACGATACCACTCTAATGGCAGAAAGTGAAGAGGACCTAAAGAGCCTCTTGCTCAGGGTAAAAGAGGAGAGCGCAAAAGTGGGCTTGAAGCTCAACATCAAAAAAACTAAGATCATGGCATCCGGCCCCATCACTCCTTGGCAAATAGAAGGGGAAGTCGTGGAAGTAGTGACAGACTTCACGTTCCTGGGATCCCAGATCACCGCAGACTGTGACAGCAGCCATGAAATTAAAAGATTTCCTTGGGAGGAAAGTGATGGCGAACCTAAACAGCATGATAAAAAGTAGAGACATCACCCTGCCAACAAAAGTCCGCATGGTCAAAGCAATGGTATTCCCAGTAGTCATGTATGGCTGTGAGAGTTGGACTATAAGGAAGGCCGAGCGCCGAAGAATAGATTCTTTTGAACTATGGTGCTGGAGGAGACTCTTGAGAGTCCCTTGGACTGCAAGAAGAACAAATCAGTCAATCCTCAAAGAAATCAACCCTGACTGTTCCCTGGAAGGCCAGATAATGAAACTGAAGCTCAAATACTTTGGCCACCCAATGAGAAGGGAGCACTCACTGGAGAAGACCCTGATGCTGGGAAAGATTGAAGGTCAAAGAAGACGGGGACGGCAAAGGATGAGATGGTTAGACAGTGTCATAGATGCAACGAACATGAAACTGAGCAAACTTCAGAGGACAGCGGAAGACAGGAGGGCCTGGCGGGATCTGGTCCATGGGGTCGCGAAGAGTTGGACTCGACTGTGCGACTGAACAACAAATGCCCCGATCTGGATAGTCCAGGCTGGCCAGATTTCATCAGTTCTCAGAAGCTAAGCAGGGTCGGCCCAAGTTAGGGCCTAGGAAACCACCTAGGAAGTCCAGGGTTGCGACGCAGAGGCAGGCCACAGCAAATCATCTGTATTTGTCTCTTGCCTTGAAAACCCTGCCGCTTGAGGTGTCAAACTCATTTGTTATGAGGGCCGGATCTGACATAAATGTCACTTTGTCGGGCCGGGCCATGTGTGTCATAAAATGTAATGCCAAGTACCGGAAGTATAACCTTTATAAAGGACACAGACAAACCTAGTGGACAATATTATTTTGTACTCAAAATATAAACAAAAGCAATTGATTCCTAGCAGTGAAAGCAGTTGATTTACTGGGGAACCCACAAAAGCCCCAATAAATATATTTAATTATATACAAGACTAGGTTTCCCCCCAAAGGATACCATAAAATGGGGAATACCTTACATTTCCATACATACCCATGGCTTGTGGGCCGGGTAAGAGCCCTAGATGGGCTGGCTTTTGCCTTCGGGCCTTATATTTGACACCTCTGCCCTACAGGGTTGCCATAAATTGGCTTTGACTTGATGGGGGGGGAAGGCTCTATATTAACCCCCCTTTCAACAATCTGAGCCCCCTCCCAAAGCAGCATTGCTCAGCAGAGATGCAGACTAACAGGCTGGCGCCCCAGGATGCCGTTGACTTTATGTATCAATTTCTTGGCTGCCATTAGTGAGAGATTAATAAAGAGAAATCTGGGTTATCAAGCTTAATGAAGCGCTAGCAAAAAAGAAGGTGCCACCGTGGGGGCGGTAATTAAAAATGGCGTTGCAGCCTACAACCTGGCCCCTGGAATAACCTAAATGTTTGGAATGTGGGTTTCTAAGCCCACCTCTCCAATCACTAGGCCTCAGACCTGTTCTAGTTGCCCCAAACACCTACCTCACACACCCCACCCTGCCCAACCCACAGGGGGATCTTTGTTATTTGCTTCCAGATTCCTCCTCATGTACCCAAGACTCCTGCTTCTTTCCTTTCTGGTAGACTGCCTTTTCCACATCTCCTAGCCTTGCCTTCACTCCCCACCCCCCCAGCTCTGCTTCCATACAATTTGGCCTCTTCCCCCCCTCCCTTGGGGGGGTTTACATTTGAGTTGATGTTAATAAGTGTTCCCCTGCAATGCAGTTTGCTTCTTGCGGCCAAACGTCTCCATCTATAGGCTAAAGGTTTGCGCTGCAGTTGATTTAGGGGGCCTCATCCTTCCTTAGGCCTGGGACGTTTCTCAGGAGGCACCTTTAAAGGCGCACACTGTAGCCAGGAGCTACAACCAGAGAGCTCCCATTTCTCTATTTGTCCTTCCTGCCCATCTTCCCCCTTTCTCTTCCTTTGTTAGTGCGGCTGATCCTTTCTTCCCTCTCCTCCCCCAGCATGAATCCAGTGCCTTTATCAGAAGAAATTCAGCAGGTACATTCCCCCCACGTTCCAGAACATCTAGGCAATGATGTCAAAAGTTTCATCAGCTGAATTTCAGTTTGCTGTGCTGGTGTTAAATGCACAAATAGTTTTGCCCAAAATCATACGTCTTGGACTCCTTTCCTTGACAGATTATTTAGTGAAGTCATTTTACCAAGCCATACATTGTCCATTTTGTAATTCTTAACTAGGGCTCAATAATTCTATCTTTAATAACATTTTCTGTGGATTTACCTGGATTCCTTTTGCAAAGATGGTGTTACATTTGCTACTTCTCATCAAAAGGCTGATTTTAGCAGCTAGGAAATGTCCGGTATCTGAGGCTGTTGTGAATTCAAGGTCAGTCATTTTGAAAGTAAATTATGAGCACGCCTTAACATTTTCGAAGACTTACTGCCTATGAGTAAAAGGCGGGGTCAGCAGATCTACTGACTGGGTCCTGGGTCATGCCAAGTTCCTGAGCCAGTATCAAGACTGGATCATTCAGATTTGTCAGTCACATACTCTGTTTCCTGTAGGTCAGCATTCCTCGTGGCTTACCAGGAAACTTTCATGAGCCTTGGCAGCTGATGCGGCAAAACTTTCTAGAAGTAACTGAAACTATGAAAATTATGACCATACTACTTCTATGTCATTGTGAACAATTGATCTCTATGCAAGATTTGGGAGGGGAGCTGTCTGTCTGTGGAATGATGGCATTTGTGAGATGGAGAGGGGTTTTTTATGTTCCCTTGTTCATTAGTGGCTCTACATTGTGTGAAGGAGCTCGGCAAGCATATGTCATATTCGTGCTTTCTGGGAAGAGGGGTCTCCTTTTCTGCTAATTTGGTGTTTTGCAGAACGGGGAAGGGAAAGGAGTTTGTAAGCCGCTCTGAGACTCCCTTGGGTAGTGATGAGCGGGCTTTAAATCCAATCTCTTATCATCTTCTCTTCCTCACTTCTCTCTGGGTATCTGTGCTGCCACCATCTGGTCAATTAGAATATTTCCCACTGAGAGTGCTGGAGCTCCTAGTGCGCTGTGTCTATATGACTGTTTACAGCCTCCGCCTAGTGCTTGTGTCTCCTGCTTTCCCTCTGACTAGCCTTTGCAGGGATGGCTTACTGCACCTGTATACTCCCAGAGATGATCTATCAGTTTGTTGACTAACCACCTTCCTTCCTCTGGCACCCTTTTTAGTAACATGTTTGGGACTTATCGTGATTACAGAGAATAAACTTCCAGCATTCAAAATAATAACAAATTTATTAAAAGGAACATCTTCACTCATGTACAGTGCACAGCAACGGATCAAGCAAGATTACAAAGTAAAGGTGCATACAGATAATCTTCTATCCCTTACCAAAACATACCCTGACTGTTATTCTAGGGTAGGCTTTTTACTCTTAATGGTGCAACTTTCTATCCGTCATCCATTACCTTGAGTCCAGTCTGCCTGCTTTTTGTTAGTTCTTCTTGGAAATGGCAGTCATCCAGAAGGATTCAGCCTTGCAAGAAGACCCCATGAAAGTGGCCCCCATTCCCCTCATGGCCAGGGAATGTATTATCTCTCTCTGCCCCCTCCATTGTGGGTCACTTCTTCTCTTCCTGTCCTTCCCAGGAAGAGATACAACCTAGCAATTGGCATCCCCAAGTTTCTGTCTCCTCCAAGGTGTCACATTCCTGCCAGGGAGTGAGATGGCTGTTTGATTGTACTCTGCTGGCTAGAAGCATTTGCGTAACCAAGCCTTAAGTACCAGTTGCTTGAGAGATCCATCAGTGGGATGGGGAATGTTTGAGAGCAATCAGCTTCATTCTTCTTTCCTATCTTAGAATTATGTGAGGGTTTTGTAGCCTCAATAGTGTGATGTAACTCAAAGTGGAGTGGACTTCTCCATACGGCAATGGTGGGCAAACTCATACAATAGTGTGATGTAACCCAAAGTGGAGTGGACTTCTCCATATGGTAAACACAACAATGTTCTGTAGCCATCAATTTGTTTTTATAATTTGTGGTTTGCTTTTTGATAGTAGTAAGATGTTTTCCCTAGGCATATTTATGATGTGATAAAGTCTATAAATGGGAATTATAAAACAATTTTATGGGTTGAAAAAGAGCTTGTGTGTGATGGTGGAATTTGTAACCCTGCACTTACTAAGGAAGGGAACCCACAGAGGCGGACTGGAGAGGCAGCAGTGCAATGCTGGGGAGATGCTCCCATGATGCTTGCCTGCTGCAGGCGAAGTTGTTCTGCTGTGCTGAAGCCATAATGGAGTGACTCTGCCCACTCCCCCCCCAGCACTCCCACCCTTGCATCAGTTGCTTGCGGGCCGCATAACAGCCCTGGATGGGCCAGATCCGGCCCCCAGGCCTTATGTTTGACACCCCTGGTCTAGGATGTTAGAAAGAGATAGAACTTTACTGTTAAAAGATTAGATAAAACACCAATAGGAAACGTTAACATTTTAAGAGCGGAATCCTAGCACAGTAGCACCTTAGAGAATAATATTTTAGGGCTATAAGGTTTCAAAAGTCAATGCTCACTTCATCAAATACAGGTAGGAATGGAGATCCCTGAATCCTTATCCAAGGCTATTTTTGGGCAGGAACGCAAAGGAACGGAGTTCCGGCTGGCTCCTGAGTTGGCCACGCCCAGCAGGAACTCATTAGCATAACAGGCCACGCCTAACAGCTGAAACTCATTAGGATTGGCTACATTAGGGGTGTGTGGCCTAACATGCAAAGGAGTTCCTGCTACAAAAAAAGCCCTGGGTTTTGACAACAAACAGGGTAAACAGAATAAGAAGGGAAAGGTGGGTGTGGCTGGATGACCACACTTCTGGTAACATGGGTGTGTAGCTTAATATGCTAATATGTTTCTGCTGTTGGCTGTGGCCTATTATGCTAATGAGTTCCTGCTGGGCTTTTTCTACAAAAAAAGCCCTGCTTATGTCCCAGTCAGAAGGTGGGAAGGGTGTTTCAAAGAAGAGAAATCTCACTTTTGGCTCTCAAAAGCTCACATCCCCAAAATCTTGTTGGACTCTCAGGTGCTACTAGCCTTGCACCTATTTCTTCTCCTGCAGACTTCCTGAAATGAACAGTTTAATATTCTTTAGTCCACTGAAATCTATTTTACTTTGTCTTGAATTTGTGCGGCAAGGGAGAGAAACATGTAATTTAATTTAATGAGATGATCCAAATAACAGTAATAAAAGTCTGAGTAATTTGTGACTTTCAAATAAATTGCTTCTTTTTATAGAAACTGGAGCATGAAGCATCATGTTATCTTTTCATGGCTAGTAATCACTTACTAAAAAGATGGTAGAAAGTGATTTGTCTATAAACCAAGGACTTCATTGTGAGGTTTGGTGAAACTGACTCTGCATTCTCAGAGGTGCTGTTTAAATCTGAATGGTGGCAAGAGAAAAGGTAGGTTAGGAGTCAGTGAAGCACTGTTGTGCAAAATAGGGAGCAGATTATTTGACCAGTGGGGTCTGCCTCTCTTCTGCTCTAGTTAGCACAACGTTCTTTGAAAGTCATGAAACTGACTTTTATATATGCATCCTGTTTGTACAGAAAACATAGGCTTGCTTTGTTGGTCAGAACACAGCATGAGCCCTTGTGGATAGGCAGAGACTGCAAATAGTGGCACCTAGTGACAGAACAGAGCATTACACGCCATATCACTTCCTTCTTGTGGAGTGGGAAAATGCGGCTAGTGATATCTACAGGCTGAATACAGAAATAGCCTTCTCAAAAGACACAAAACAGCTGCTTTTAATCAGTTGAGACAGGAAAGAAGGAAGGGTAAAAATGCCAGTAAAAAGCAAGGTTCCCTTGCTCGAAAGCCAGTCAAATCCGATTCTAGGGTTGCGGTGCTCATCTCCGTTTCAAAGCCGAAGAGCCAGCGCTGTCCGAAGACATTTCTGTGGTCATGTGGCTGGCATGACTAAACACCAAGGTGCACGGAACGCTGTTACCTTCCCACCGAAGTGGTACCTATTTATCTACTTGCAATTTCTTGCTTTCGAACTGCTAGGTTGGCAGGAGCTGGAACTAGAGATGGGAGCTCACTCCATCATGTGGCACCCGGGTCTCGAACTGCTGAACTACTGACCTTCCACAGCCTGCAGTTCAGCGTCTTAACCACTTGAGCCATCGCAGCTCTGCCAGTAGGCCAGAATTATTACACAAGCAAGGTGTCTTTTAATTTCATGGCTGCTGTCACCATCTGCAGTGATCTTGGATCCCAGGAATGTGAATTCTGTCACTGCTTCCGCAACTTCCCCTTCTACTTGCCAAGAAGTGATGGGGCCGGTTGCCATGATCTTAGTTTTTTTTATACTGAGTTTCAAGCCA
>NW_015171530.1:0-1397 GCF_001447785.1 Gekko japonicus | reverse complement strand
TTCAAAGGTTGGGCAGAGATATCCCACTTCCTTTCCAGCTCTGACAGTTCAGGGATTCCCCTGTGGTATGTTTATTGAATACATTACAATGGAAGTCTGGTGTTTTCCCTCTGATATTTGTTTGAGTTGGTTTAGTGTCCTGGGGTTGTAATCTCTGATTGGTTTGTTCTGTTGGTTAGCAAGAAGATTCCTTGTTTTGAAACTATCCCAGGACGTTCTGTTCTGAAACTATCCCAGTATGTTCTTGTTACTCAATAACCTAAGAGCAAGAACTTGAGTGAGTACCCTAATCTTGACCTGCCGTTAAGAGGGAACTTTACATCCCCTATCTGAAGCCAGGCCTGGCAGCCGGTGGCTGACATGGGCCAGAAAAGGAATGAGCGACTTTTGTTCTGGATGAGGCCCATGAGGGTGCCAGTTCAAGTTTCCTGGTAGCATTTGAAGTCCAAGCTAAAGTGGCTGAATTCCAGAGAGCTTTTGGGAGGCCTTGACTGCCTCCATCTCAATTGTTGCTGCTCTCACATGTTCTGTTGTTTTTCAGTTACCCTGTGTTGTTTTCTCTTCTTCACATTTTTAGGTGTTTTCAATGTGTGCTTTGGGTCTTTGTGAACTTTTAGTTCTGTGCCTTGAAGGTTTTGATCAAAAGGTAGGGCACCACAATTTTCGTAAGATAAAGGGCCAAATGAAAGACTTCTGTAACACATTGATGGGAATTTACCCAACAGCAGACAGATTCCAAGGATAAGTTGATGACACGTTTTGCCTCAGGGCTGGTATAAAATTCATCAGGTTCTTCAGAACAAAGGCCTGAACCTCTAGCACTATTCAGACGGTACTGTAAATTGGCTATGACAGATATATGGATACAAATGGGGACCCACAAGGAATTTGCGGGGAGGGAGCCTTCCATTCCTCCTGCCTTTGCTTTCTTTCCTCTCCCCCCTTCTCTCAGTGTTCCCTGCATCTCTTTCTCTCCCAGCTGTGCACAGACAATGTTATTGTTTGAGGGGGGGATTGAAGCCCCTCAGTGTATTTTTTTAAGTTTTCAGATTTTTCTGCAAACTTGGGGGGGTCCCCAAAGTTTGCAGAAGTATCTCTGTCATTGTGGGTAGAAATATCCACAGATCAACCAAAATTTAACTACTAGATATACAATAAGAATAAGTAAAGCTGAGTGTTTCTTCCTCCCAAACATGGATGTGAGGACTTTCCCCTCACCAAAGTACTCTTAATTTGTGGGGTACTCTGTGCCTTTGGGCCCTAGATTCTTGGTGGCTATGAGGTGTCTATGAGGTTCCATTTGCATAGAGCTTTAAGGTGCATCTTCAAGGGTGGTTGAAGGCCAGTCTGCTTTATGGGTCCTTATGGAAAAAACAAGAGAGTGCAAAAGTCAGTAC
>NW_015171529.1:729106-742775 GCF_001447785.1 Gekko japonicus | reverse complement strand
TTTCCAGAAATTTTACATCTCTAGTCCAGCCTACCCGAGGGACTGCCTTGCCCCACATGTTCCCCCAAGAGCACTACGGTCGGGGGCCCAAAATCTGTTGGTCGTCCCGGGCCCCAAGGACACCAAATTGACTGCAAACAGGGCCTTTTCGGTGGCGGCTCCTACCTGGTGGAATGAGCTCCTGGGGGAGATCCGGGCCCTGTGGGACCTTATGCAGTTCCGCAGGGCCTGCAAGACGGAGCTCTTCCGCCAGGCCTTTGAGTAGGAGCCGCCACCCCACTATTCCACCACCATCGTGGTGCCTTAAAGGATGCACCGACGAGGCCCTGAGGAAGAACCTGGACAAGGTAAGGAAGATCTAATAAGCCATTTCCACTGGGCATAAATATCATGGGAGCACCACCTGGAACTGTGTTGATTCCGTCTTGGACGTATGAGATCAGCAATTGATTGAGCACCGCTGCTTTAAGTGTCGGACGTTTTTATGATGTTTTATATGTTTTTAATTATGGCACGGCGAATCACCTTGCCCTCGTTAGCCGCCCTGAGCCCACTGGGGAGGGCGGGATACAAATGTGAAAAATAAATAAATAAAATACAAGAGCCTAAAATGAGAATAGGCACCAAAACAAAGGGTTGCCAACCTCCAGGTGGAGCCTGGATATATCCTGGAATTACAATATGTCCTGATTGCAGAGGTCAGTTCCCCTGGAGAAAACAGCTGCTTTGGAGGCTGGGCTCTATGCCATCATATCCCTGCCGAATTCTCTCTCCCCTTCCCAAACCCTATCCTCCCCAGGCTTCACCCCCAAATCTCCAGGAATTTCCCAACCTGGAGCTGGCAACCAATGCTCCCTCTAAGCCTTGGAGTCTTGTGAGCAAAAATTCTACTTTGTGAGTTACTGGCATTAAGGTTGTGAGCAAGCGATTTGGCTACTGCATAAATTAGTTTGCTCTGGAGCCTTCCTTTCCTGGGCAAAGGCCAAAAATGTGTGAGCCGGAGGCTAAAAAACTGTGAGCTAGCTCACACTGACTTGGCTTAGAGGGAACACTGCTGGCAACCCTATTCAAACAGCAGAGCATCGTGACATGAAGGGGAATGGGACAGAAGCGAAGTAAGCACCCTTGGCCTTCCCCCTTTACATGTGAACTGGACATGTAAATCGCCCTTCCCTTTACACAGCTGGAGGAGTTAACAGGATAAAATTGCCCGACATACTAAATCCAGACAGCAGAGAAGCACGGAAGGGAGTAAGTTACACAAAAGATCGAACCGTGCATAAATAACGAAGAATATTCAACAGTCAATGAGTATGATAATCAGAACTAGGGGTGTGCATTCGGTAAAGCAGAACTGGAAAAACCCTGAAAAAAACTTTTTCGGCATTTTTTGGGTATTCAGCATACCGAACCAGCTCTGATTCGGCTGCCGAATAATGAATCCTTTCTCAGGGAGACACTGCTGCCTGCCTTTCCCCCATCCCCATAGGAAACAATGGAGGATTGGGGCCACCAACTTTGGATGCCCCTACAATTGGACCCCAAACTTGGGAGGGTCATTTGGGGAGTGGCTCCAGCAGCTACAGTACAAATTTGGTGCCTCTACCTGAAACGCTCCCCCCAGCCCCCGAATACTTGTTAGGAGATTTTTGCCATTGACTACAATGGCCCCATAGGATATAATGGAGCCAAAAATTTTCTGGAATACCAAAAATTCTATTGGTATTTCCGAAACTTTTCGGGTACCAATGGAATACCAGTATTGGAATTGGGGTATATTCGGGAATCCCGAAAAAATTCAGCTTTATTATACCCAAATCCGGGGAAAAAATGAATCCCCCCCCCCTGCACACCCCTAATCAGAATGAATCCATCCATCCTGATTATCATACTCATTGACTGTAGAATATTTTTCATTATTTATGCACGGTTTGATCTTTTGTTATCTTTTGCCTGTCATACTAAATCGGCTGTTCTCTCTACCGTAGACCTGCTTCCACAGCATCACTGATCTCTTGAATCTCTTTTGTGTATGTGCATGTATGCTCTTTACTTACTGTGGGAGACTGTGAGAGCCTTAAGACTTCACTTTATTCGCCTCTGTCACTATTTCCTCTGCTCCACAGCCCTGCCTGCCTGCCAGCATGTGCAAGCAATACTCTTGCTGTTTTCCCTTGCGGCAGGCAGGCTTCCTCTCATGGCACAGGAGACGCAAATGTAGACTTACTTGTAGGTGCTTTTGCTGTAGCCTAGCAGGCAGTAGGTGTATCCCTACAGAGTAGCTCGCATGAGCAAGAGCCAGGCTAATATAGAATCAGCTGGTCCTCCCAAGGCCAACAAGAATCATAGTCAGAAGGGGCCATACAGGCCATCTAGTCCAACCCCCTGCTCAGTGCAGGATCAGCCAAAAGCATTCCTGACAAGTGTCTGTCCACCAAAGTTTGAGTCCAGTGGCACCTTTAAGATCAACAAAGTTCTATTTATTTTATTTAGCTCATACGTTGAATAAATCTTTGTTGGTCTTAAAGGTGCCACTGGACTCAAACTTTGTCCCGTTGCTTCAGACCAATATGGCTGCCCACCTGAATCTATCCTGTATCCCTGTTATGATACAAATGTTCCCTCTATGCGTCAACTAAGTAGTTTCTTAAGCCGGCACTTCAAAGAAAAAATTGATCACATTTGGCATGCAAATACTGAACAGCTGCCAACCCTATTAACAAGCCCTGATGCAGTGGCCATCATGAACATAAGAACATAAGAGAAGCCAATGCTGGATCAGGCCAATGGCCCATCTAGTCCAACACTGTCACACAGTGGCCAAAAATACCAGGTGCCATCAGGAGGTCCAGCAGTGGGGCCAGGACACTAGAAGCCCTCCCACTGTTGCCCCCCCCAAGCACCAAGAATACAGAGCATCCCTTGCCCCAGACCGAGACTTCCTATCTATCCCTTGTGGCTAATAGCCACTGATGGACTTTTGCTGTTCGGAATAACTCTGGAGAAAGATCAGCGAATGGTGGGGTCAGGTGACCTTACCCTGGCTTCATGTTCATTGGCAGCTAGGAACCATAACCAAAATAGCTAGAGCAGGGGTGTCAAACTCATTTGTTATGAGGGCCGGATCTGACATAAATGAGACCTTGTTGGGCCGGGCTATGTGTGTCATAAAATGTAATGGCAGGTAGGGCTCTTAGAATGAATGAATCGGAAGGGTGAAATGTGCCCCTTCAGAAATCAGGGGGTAGCTTTAAAAAATATTTTTATTGTTTTTCACCAATATAGAAAGAAACATAGGTATACATAATGATATACATCAAGAACGAATTGGAGGAAAAATATAAAATTAACGAATGCTGTGTCATATAAAGAGAACATGTATAAGATGTTTTATAGATGGTATATTACACCAGATAGATTAGCTAAACAAAATGTTAATTGCTCTGATAAATGTTGGAAATGTAAAAATAAGACTGGTTCTTTTTATCACATGTGGTGGTTATGTGATGTTACAGAGAGGTACTGGAGATGGATTCATGAGATAATGGGGAAAAAAATAATAATATCCCGTTTACCCCAAAGATACTGTTATTGAATATATTTCCGAAAGACTTTGATAAAGCAGATAGGTATTTGATAGTTCATATGTCGACAGCTGCAAGGATAGTATATGCCAAATATTGGAAAATAATGGAAATACCAACGAAACAAGAGTATGTGAACAAGCTATTTGAAATGGTGGGAAATGACAAACTGACACTTGAGATGAGAGCCGGTACAGAATGGACTTTTCAAAAAACATGGAAGAGATTTTATGATTGGTATAATGTAAATGTAATTGATGGATAAATGTAGTAATTTGAGAATGCAGAAAAGACAAGCTCAGTAAAATAGAGAATGAATTTAGAAATTTATTAAGCAGAAGGAGTGAGAAATGTCTTTTGCTATATGTTATGTGTTGTTGGAGGTAGTTATGTGTTGTTTGTATGTATGTCTGTAGTATATATAATGGAAAAAAATTAATAAAAGTGTACCCTCGGGTACTTTAAAAAAAAAGAACGAATCACAATATCAAAATCACTAAACACATTGTACCCTTATAGATTTGTTACAATATATAACAACAAATACTTTTTACCAAACTTTCAGCTAGATTCAGTCTAAGAGTTGATGCAAGAATCCACAACTAGTCAGTGAGGTGTTTAAACTACAGAGGTATCGTTTATACAAAGCGTGCTTTATGAGTGTAAAAAAGCGAGATAGATTGGATTGTATGGTTGGCATTCTGTTTTTAGGATATATTCCAAGAATGGGGGCCATTTTTTTTTAATGCTCTCCCCTACAACCCCCCCAATCCTCCCTAAAAGGAGAAACCTAAATCAGAGGTGTCAAACTCCTTTGTTACGAGGGCCGGATCTGACATAAATGTTACTTTGTCAGGCCGGGCCATGTCTGCCATAAAACCTTGTAAAGGATGCAGGCAAACCCAATTAACGATATTATTTTTTACTCAAGATACAAACAAAAGCAATTGATTCCTAGCAGTTAAAGCAACTGATTTACTGGGGAACCCACAAAAGCCCCCAAAAACGTATTTAATCATAAAGAATACCATAAAAGGGGGAGTACCTTACATTTCCAAACATATCAGTTGCTTGCGGGCGGTGTAAGAGCCCTAGACCGCCGGTTCTGGCCCCTATGTTTGACACCCCAGACCTAGATGATGAGGCTGAACCATCTGAACCCAGTCTCATTATGCAACCTTTCAACTTACAGGATTCCCTCTCCCCCAAAAATTTTGGGTAGTTTTCCAAAAATAAAGAACATTAATCTGCAAGGTGTTTGTGTCCACAACAGAAAAATATACTTAAATAAAATACGGCTGTGTAACGATTTCATGTTTTGGTGTGTGTGTTTCTTTAAATGTTTTGTTTGACTGCAGTAATGTAAGAGTGATAGAGGGACACAAATGTGATGTGACTGGCTGATGACTGAGAGTGTAGGAGGAGGGATGTCTATGAGAGGAATTCTGTGTGTGAAGTTTGAAGATAGTCTGTGTGACTATGGGAATTTTTGACTCTATTCTGTGTGAATAACACAAAGAGTTCAGCCTGTGTGGCTATATAGATGAGAGAGAGGGATTAGACTCAGTGTCTACTCCTGTCGAAGTCGAGTTTTGGGAGTTTGAGAGACTGTGACACCAAGCTTTGCCAGTTATACTTACAAGTTCCTTTCATCAGCAACAGTTCAAAATAACCAGAAACCTATTTTGTTCTTTATTAAATGAATCATTTTTTGTTTAAACATATCCCAGAAATCAGAATAGTCCTTCCTCAGGGCCACATAGTCCTCTGAAGTGCCCAGACACTGGGTCATTCTACCAAAAGAGAGAAATTTGGAATTTAATTCCTGGTGGCAGCAGAAATCTACCACGTTTTATGTACACAGAGTGTTTTAAAGATAAAAACAGTACTCCCAATAAGTGAGGATGCCACAGGCTGCCTCAGAACGTTCACTCTTTGGGTCCACTTTATTCTGCTGTACATACACCTCATGCTTGCAAGAATTTAACCTCAGATCACACATGAACTGTACACTAGAGAGCACTGTCAGTCAAAGTTGTTACCATGGGACGTGTAAGCTCCTTAGGAGGTAATGCCAGGATTTCACAGACAAACTCAGCTACCACTGAAGTCACCTACCTCCAGTTGAGGCCTGGAGTTCTCTCAAAATTACAACTGATCTCCAAACCACAAAGGCCAGCTCCCTTGGAGGAAATGAACTTCAACTGTGATATGATAACAAAGTCGTATTTGGGGAAAATATATATTCTTTAATTATCCCAGTGAGTAGCAACCATTAAAGTTGTTTCCTTTGAAATAAAGTGGTCTCACGTCTTTCTGACAGTACAGCACTCAATAGACCGTTTCACTCAAGGTTTCATCAGATGATACCTTAAACTAGAAAATATACAAAAATGCATTAAAACTTTCACCACTTTTAGTCTGAATGCAACCAAAACAGAGGTCAGAATACTTTTTATGGAGGAAAAAACCCAAAATAACTCACCCTTTCATATTTTTTTCTGCAACTTTCCCCCCCTGCTCTTTCTTCCTTTCTAGCTTATATCATTTTATTATGTAAAAAGCAGCTACCTGCTGCCCTCTAAAGATCCTTTCCAAACTGCTTCAGGTGCATACTAAACAGAGGTTTCTAATCTGGACCAAAGGCAGGGTAGGTAACATAGAAAGAGCTTCTGCTTCTAACCAATGCTCACAGCTATTTACATTTCAGGTTCGTTCATGTAAAACAATCTGATTGCAAATATTAAGTACAAAACATTACAAAATGCATTTGCATCTGTAAGACAATAGGGTGAGAGAAAACAGCCCCGGTTTTTCACATATTTAAAGCTATGCATGTACAATTCTTGCACACACACATCTTGGGAATGATATATAGGACTGCAATTTAATATCCCATTAGGAGTAATATGCAGATCAAAGGAAGCAACCCAAATCATGTTTTCCATGAACTAACCTAATTAAAGAAGATATATTTTCCCCTAAACACGGCTTTGTTATCATATCACGGTTGTTTCCCTAAGCAAGCAACCCAAATCATGTTTTACATGAACTAACCTAATTAAAGAAGATATATTTTCCCCTAAACACGGCTTTGTTATCATATCACGGTTGTTTCCCTACGCAGTTCAGCCTGTCCAGTGGCCTCTTGTCCTTGACCCCTGGAGGAAATGGCTGCTCTGGAGGATGAATTTAAGGCATTACACACATATATCCCAGCTGACGTCCCACCTCCCCCAAACTACACCCTCCCCAGTCCAGCCCCCCAATATCTCCAGGAATTTCTGTAGCTGGAGTTGGTAAGCCTAGCTGAGCCATGGTTGGTGGGGCACACCGTAGACCAGGTCATGTGTTGCCCTACTACTCCTGTGATAGGGCAGAACAGTCCTTTGACCTATTACACCCAAACAGCACATGTCATCATGGAGCAGCTGCCATAAGAGTTGACCAGCAGAATAACATCTAAGCACTTCTATGCTGGAAGTTGGAAATCCATTTGAAAGCATTCCATCTGACTGAATTTCTTAACTGCTGCTAGTACTTTGTAATGTATCATTTTGTAATGTACTATTTTAACTGTGATGTTTTAATCACGTATTATGTATGTTTTTATTTGTATTTATGTTATTGGAAGCCGCTTTGCGGGGAGGGCGGGGTATACATTTGACAATAAATAATAAATAAATAAACTATACTGAGCGTGCCAACCTCCAGGTGAGGGCTGGAGATCTCCCTGAATTACACCTGATCTCCAGACTAGATTAAACGTTTATTCCATTTATCCTGGAGTAAATGGCTGCTTTGGAAGGTGGACTGCAGGGCATTACACTCTCCCAAGGCTCCTCTCCTCCCTAAAGCCCGCTCTCCCAGGGTCTCCACTCTCAAAACCTCCAGGTATTTCCAACCCCAGAGCGGGCAACACAGGCGCCCCTTAGACGCCTCCTATGCAGACTGGCGCCACTTCCTGCTGCATACGAACTACAACTCCCAGCAAGCCATACGGCGCGACGCTCATGGCGTCACCAACGCGTCCAGGGCGAGGCTCCCCCAACCCGCCTACCAGCTCACTGACAAGCCCACCGGCCTATCGTGAACTGCCAACTCCCGCTCTGTCCCTACCCGCCTTCACGGCTTGCCGTCTCCGCCCAGACGAGCAGGGCCTCGGTCCAATCGGCCCGGCGGAGATCGGCGGGCAGCCAATGGGAGAGCCAAGCATCCAGGCGCGAGGCGTCGCCCCGAACCTACAGGGAGGAGGGCGCGCCGGCCGATTATGGACAGGCGTGGCGCCCAATGGCTCTCCCGCCCCGTCCAATCGGCGTCGGGCGCCGCCCACTTCCCCCTCCCCGCGCCGAGGTGGGTAGCAACAGTTGCCCCGGTGAGGGAACACGGAGGGCGCCATAGCCACCGTAGTCGTGGCGACCAGGAAACCCGGCAACAACAACAACAACCGCCCACCCTCCCCCGCCGCCTCAGCGCTTCCCGCCAAAATCGGGAGAGGCCTCGAGAGCCGCAACTCCGTCCCCGCCCCCTCCCCCTGAGGGGACGCGGCCTCGCGGGGCCGGGGCGGTCCAGGTGGGTCCGAGTCCGGTCCGGTCCCTTTCCCTGCCCCCGCCGCAAAATGGCGCAGGGCGGCTGGCGAGCCCGCCGGGGGAGGAGGAGGGCCCAGCGAAAAGCGGCTTCCCGCCGACTTCCGTCCCGGCCACGGCGGCCACTCCGGACGGGGTTTCTCGGGAAAGGGCCCAGGCCCAGCTGGGCGGGGCCGCCACGCTCCCCGGTGATTGGTGGGCGGGCGGGCCAAGAGGAGGAGGCCGAGAGGCCGCGGCGGGCCAATGGGCGCGAGAGAGGGGCGGGCGTGGCTCTGCCGCCCCATCCCGGAGAGAGCGAGGCGTTCGGGGCGCGTCGTAACGTCGCGGTGACGTCACGCGCAGCGACGTTATTTTTTTTCAAAAAAAGGCCGTTGCCGTGACGTTGCACCGCCTGAGCGAATAGTTGTTTTTTTTGAAGGGGGGGCCCTCTTCGTGGGACTGCCTCAATGCGATTGGGTGGCGCGAACGGGAGTGGGTGACGTCATGCTTTGTAGTCCTGTTTTGAGGTGATGTCATGAGGGGGGGGACCCCAGCCGGTCTTTTCAGAGCTGGCAAAAAATGCCTTGTGCTGCAACAGAACTTAAGTGCTGCAAGACTCCCGTTGATGTCTGCTCAGCGGCTCCTCTGGAACTGGTGTCTTGGCGTGATGATGTCATATGGGAGCGTGATGATGTCATATGGGAGCGCCTAGGCAAAGGGGATATGCCTAGTGTTGCCAGCCTCCAGCTGGGACCTGGAGATCTCCCAGAATTAGAACTGCTCACTAGAAGAAAAGTTTGTGTCCGGCAGCACCTTTAAGGCCAACAAAGTTTTATTCTGAGCCAGTTTGGTGTCATGGTTAAGTGTGCGGACTCTAATATGTGAGAACCGGGTTTGATTCCCCACTCCTCCACATGCACCCGCTGGATGACCTTGGGCAAGCCGTAGTTCTGATAAGAGCTGTCCTTGAAAAAGAGCCGTTTCTGTCAGAGCTCTCTCAGCCCCACCTACCCCACAGGGTGTCTGTTGTGGGGAGGGGAAGGGAAAGGAGTCCGTAAGCCGCTCTGAGACACCTTTGGGTAGTGAAGGGCGGGCTATAAATCCAATCTCCTCCTCTGCTCTCTTCTTCTGGGGATAAGCTTCCGTGTGCATGAAAGTTCCCCTAGAGAAAATGGCTGCACTGGAGGGGGGACTCTACAGCATTGTACCCCACTGAGGCCCCTTAAGACTCCAAACCCTGCTCTCATATGAGCACATGAAGCTGCCTTCCACTGAGTCAGACCCTTGCTCCATCAAAGTCAGTATTGCCCACTCAAACTGGCAGCAGCTTGCTGGTGTCTACGGCCTGTTTTTGTTTTGTGTTTTTTTGTTTTTTTTTACTGGAGATGCCAGGGACCAAACCTGGGACCTACTGCATGCAAAGCAGATGCTCTACCACTGAGCCACAGCCCTCTCCCAAGGCTCCACCCCCAAATGTCCATGAATTCCCCAACCTGATAATTGGCAATCATGGGTATATCGTACTGCTGGAGTACATGCATATTATTCAGTTCCTGGCATCTCCACTGAAGTGATGTTGAGGACAGGGGAAAAACTTTGGAGAGCTGTTCCCAGACATACCAGGAAAGAGGGACCTGACAATATGAGACAGTTTTATGGGGGTTTGTGGCCACGTGAACAAAGTAATATACTAGGTTTACAGAGATTATATCATGAAAGGTCAGCCATTGCCAAAGGGTTTTGCAACATTGCTGCAACTTCATTTAATCTGGGGAACTCTGAAGGCATGGGTGGATTTAAAAATGTGTTTTTGAGGCGAGTAAGGTTGTGCAGTGTTGTGCTAGGGAACTATGTTGAAGATGGCTGAGGTCATAGCGATCTTGAGATTGTAGAGTGGAAGGCTGACTGGATGGTGGACTGGAACACTGTGCAATAAAGAACAGAATGCCACTCCATCGAGGTGTTATATTTTCATGATTGAGGTAATAATTACAAAACTTGTGCAACGCAAGGACTCAGCGGGTATTCATCTCTCAGTGTAACCAAAGTAAAACCAGAGTGACTCTTCACTTGTTTTCCTGACATTTATTTGGCAATAAGATGAGTTATTGAAGTTCCGTTTCTTCACAAGGTCTGGAGATTAACTTTATGCGGTTATATTTGCACCGCATTGTGCTGCTTTTCATTTTCAAGCACGTTTCACAATGGAACAGGGAAAAAACCTCTCTTTTGCTGTCAAGTCACAACTGGTTTATGGAGACTCGTGGGGTTTTCAAGGCAAGAGATGCAGAGAGGTGGTTGGCCATTGCCTGCCTCTGCATAGGGAACCCAGGACTCCCTGAGTGGTCTCCCATCCATGTACTAACCAGGGATGACCCTTCTTAGCTTCCGAGATATGATTAGGTCAGGCCAGCTTGGGCCATCCATGTCAGGGGAAGAGATGAACAGAGGTGGTTTGCCATTGCCTCTCTCATGGGGTTTCCAAGGCAAGAGACGTTCAGAGCTGATTGCCATTGCCTGCCTCTGCATAGCAACCCCAGTTTTCCATGGTGGCCTCCCATCCAAGTACTAACCAGGGCCAACCCTGCTTAGCTTCAGACGTCTGAAAAGATCAGGCTAGCCTAGGCCATCTACGCCAAAGGAAGAGATGGGCAGAGGTGGTTTTTCCATTGCCTGCCTCTGCAGACCAACCCTGGGCTTCCTTGGTGGTCTCCCATCCAAGTCCTAACTGTGCCCAACCCTGCTTAGATTCCAAGCTCTGACAAGACTGGGCTAGTCAGGGCTATTCATGCTGCTCTGATAGAACAAACCAGGTAGTTCTCTAGATGGATCTGGCGATATGATCCATTATATCCACTGTATATACCTTATAAGTGTCCAGAATCCTTTCACATGTTAAGGCTTCCAGCAGCCTTCTGTGATGATGTTTTTTGGAAAGACGGGGTGGGAATTCTAAAATAATAAATCAATTGCCATGCATTTGCCTCTTTGGACCGTTTGGTCACTGCCTTTTGAGAAGCTGGGTTATAACAGCAGCTTTTTTGTTGTGTTTTTCATATGTGAGTGTGAGTGTGTGTGTGTATATATATAGAAGTCCTGGCGACCTCTGGTGATTGACCCCTACTGGGGGCCTGGAGGATGTTCAGAGTGGTGGCTGAATGAAGCCTGCCCCCGCCTCTGGTATTCCAAGGAGGTCTCCCATCCAAGTCCTTGCCAGAGTCGACCCTGCTTAGCTTCCGAGATCTGACAAGACCGGGCTTGTCCGGGCTACCCAGGTCAGGGAATGATGGCGGCTTTTGACATACCATAGCATGTTCATCAGCAGTATCTGACTCTCAGAATTTATACCCTGAAAATCACATTGGTCTCTAAGGTGCTTAGATCACTTTCCCAAACTGCATCACGGAAGTTGCAATTCTAAGGTGTAGTAGGCCTGTTCTACCCCCCCACCCCCAGACCTTAATTATGCACTGCATTTTAAGTTTGACTTTACCCAGAAAACCCAAGACTACAAACGTGCCTCATTAATTGCTCATAGCAACAGCTCCCGGTCACCTTGGCTTTGGCTCTGGCCACCCGACAGAGAGAGGCAATGGCTTCGTGTCATGGGTTGGGGTTCTGCCAAAAACGTATTTTGCTGTAATGAGGTTGCATAAGGTGTGGGTGAAGCTGCAGTTGGGACTTCTATAAGGTAGGCTTGGCTTCTGCGTTGCTGGATTCCTCCTCCACCAACACGTGATCTCCCTTCCACACCCCTGTTGTTTATGCCACCTTGCCGGTGAGGAGAGGGAACATTCTGCAGGCCCCGATTACCCACATTGATAGCATGCTGGTATGTTAGAGTACCTGGTCCCTTGCATGGTTTAAAAGTATTCTTTCAGTATTGGGACTAGAGAACTGTTGTGTTTGGAGACTGTGCTGATGGAGTATTATACAATCATAGGATGGTGATGCGCACGAGAGCCAGTTTGGTGTAGTGGTTAAGTGTGCAGACTCTAATCTGGGAGAACCAGGTTTGATTCCCCACTCCTCCACTTGCAGCTGCTGTATGACCTTGGGCAAGCCTCAGTTCTGTCAGAGCTGTTCTCTCAAGGACAGTTCTGGAAAGAGCTCTCTCAGCCCCACCTCCCTCCCAGGGTGTCTGTTGTAGGGAGGGGAAGGGGAAGGAGTTTGTAAGCCCCTCTTAGACTCCAAGTGAAGGGCGGGGTATAAATCCACTCCTCCTCCTCCTCTTATTCCTCCTCTCCCTCTTCTCCTTCCTCCCATCATTAAAATTTGTTGGTCTTAAAGGTAACAATGAAGTCAAACTTTGTTCCGTTGCTTCAGATGAACACGGCTACCCACCTGTTGGTGACTGCACAAAACCAGTACTGCCGGAAGGGGGCTGCTGCCCACCCCTCCCCATTCCTGAGCTGGTCAAGTCTCAGGAGCTAAGGTGGCCCGGAGCTCTAATTACCCCCCTTGGCCTATCTGAAAGTTCTTTGCTTCCTTTACGTTACGTTCTCCCAGTAGCTCAGGCCGAAATGGGAAGGAGATGAACTTCAGGGAGGTGTAGGGACCTTCATCAGTGTTCTCCTTGGTCTGCAAGGCAGAATAGAATGGGGAGAACATATCCTGTCCTTGGCTGGTTTAGCGCTGCCTTTCTCCCAGTTGCAGAGACCTGGATGGAAAGGCAGTGGGGGAAGAGGTGCTGGCATGGCCCTCCAGTTCCTGTAAGATGGGTTTGGCTGGGTGGGACTGGTGTTCCCTCTAAGCTGATTGAGTGTAAGCTCACAGTTTCTAAGCCTCCGGCTCACGCATTTCTGTCGCAGCTCAGGAAGGAGGGCTCCAGAGCAAACTAGTTTATGCAGCAGCCAAATTGCTCGCTCACAACTTTAACGCCAACAGCTCTCAAAGTTGAATTGTTTGCTCACAAGACTCCACAGCTTAGAGAGAGCGCTGGACCATGGGACTAGAGCTCAGTGTTGTAAACTTTGGTATCGGTGCTCTGGGACTGCTTCCAGGAAGCAGGTAGGTAGGTAGATACATGCCCCAAGGATCATCTAGCCCAACCCTCTGCACAGTGCAGGAAATTCACAACTGCCTTCACCTCCACATTCCCTCGGTGACCCACGGTATATGCCTAGAGGAAGACGAAAACCGTCCAGGATCCCCCGGCCAATCTGGCGGGGGGGGGGATCCTTCCTGACTTCAAAGTGGCAATCGGTATTACCTTGGGCCAGGGGTCATTTCGTAGAAAAAGAGGTGCAGGAGCTCATTAGCATAATTCATCAGCATAACTTATTTGCATAGGGCACACCCCCTGACATCACTGCAAGTGTGTCAGAAGGCAACACCCACCGCTCAGGCTCCACTGGACTGTTTCGGATTGCTAGCTATGTGGGGGGGGGATGTGCAGATCTGTCCTCGCAGAGGAGGGAGAGCTTGTGCCTGAATAAAACCTGGTCTTAAAGGTGCCACTGGACTGTTTTGGACTGGGGGGCTGGGGGGGGGCTCTGCAGCTTACCTGGCTGCTTCTTG
>NW_015171529.1:727137-729038 GCF_001447785.1 Gekko japonicus | reverse complement strand
GGCTCTTTACTGCCGGAGCTCCGCTCCTGTGCGCTCCTGCAGGAAATGACCCCTGCCTTGGGCATATAAGAAAGGGGCAGGAGAGCCAAGCACTGCCCTCCCTCTCACCATCTGCCTGAATTGAGGTAGGTGGGGCTGGGAGAGCTCTCGCGAGAACTATCCTTAAGAGAACAGCTCTGAAAGAACTTGGGACTGACCCAAGGTCACAACAGCAGCTGCATTTGGAGGAGTGCGGAATCAAACCTGGTTCTCCCAAATTAGAGTCCGTGCTCCGAACCACTATCCTAACCACTACAACCACTAGTTGTAAAAACTATCGCTATTTTTTCCCCTTTCATCGAATCGTTTGCCACTGGTTTGAATTCACACGAGCTGAGTTGATGTTACCGAGTTCTGCCGTTTTCTGCAGTGGCTGCTGCCATTTTTAAAAATTATTTACTTTATTAAAGCAGATAACAAATGGCAGTAACATAGATACATACAGCTTGATCAGAGATTACAATATGTAAAACCTTATAAATATATGGTGGATATTCTTTAGGAAAAATTCATGATATTAAGAGAAGGAGTACAATTTCAACACTGTTCTATATATTATATAAAACCTATATATGATACACAAAACAAGGTAATTAGGAGGAGGAGGAAGCAGACAGAGAAAAGCTGGTGCCATTTTAAGCTCTCTGGTGCTGATGGATGCTATTGTTATGCTGCTTTTACTGATTTTTATTGCATGGTGTCATTTTATACGGAAACCACTCTTTTCGCAGACAGCGGCAGAGAACTATATTAAATAAGTAACATCGCCAAATTACGCACAGCAAGAAAACACTGTGTGCGTCGTCACAATTCATCCCGCACTGAGACTAGGGCAAAGAGGAAGGGAAGGAAACGAAGTCCCCTCTCCACCTGCCGGGGGTTCTGCTCAGGACATGCCCATAAATGGAGGGAGCAGTGGATGCTGGTAAACGCCTGATGGTAACATCTGCAAACAGCTGCTACAGCTGTTCGAAACCCACTGCGGCCAGGGTGAGCGCCTGGCCCTAGTCCCAGCTCCCGCCCACCCAGCGGTTCGAAAGCAAAAATAACATCGAGAAAAGCGAGTAGATAAATGGGTACCAACCCTAGGTGGCGGGGGGCACCCTCCCTGTTGTGGGGTCTGATGGAGCATTGGCGGCGAGCGGCGACAGCGGAACTACGAGCGGTGGTGGCAATGAGTGCAGGGGTGATGAGTGGCGGCAAGGAGGCACAACAGCAGTGGTGGATCGGACATCGGCGGAAGGCAGAGCCAGAAGACGCAAAGGACGTAGAGGCGCAGGCGCGGCGGAGCCAAAATGGACAGAGCCGAAGCCGCGCTGATGTGAACTGAGCGCCAGATGGGCCCACCGAATACAGCCGACTCCGAAGACCACCGGAAGAAAAAGAAGAGGAGCCAAAACCTAAACCCAAGCCGACAATAAGCCGAACCGGGAAAAAAGAACAGCAAGTCCCTCCACTGGGTGCTGGTAGGGCAGTCCCCACCCCTGACTATATGTGGCCATAGATAGGGATAAAGAGTAACTGTAAGTCGCTTAGAGACCCCTTGGGGGGTTCGAGCGGGATACAAGCTGAAAGCATAAATAAATAAAAAAAATAAACAGACATCCATGGCTTCAGAGGACCTGTACTTACAAGTATTACAGACACCTTTATCTTCTCCTTATTTTTCTGTCTAAATGACCCTGCATCTTTAGCTGGATATTCTGTGTACTGTAATTTAGCCGGGGGGCCCAACGTGCAACTCCCCTTTCTTGGTGGCCACCAAGTGTTTTTAGACAGTGGATTGGGGGCCAGGTGGCACTCTGCCTAGTAGGGCTGCTGACTGGCCACTGAAGAGAAACCAGCGCACATGTCCATCAGTA
>NW_015171529.1:717511-726850 GCF_001447785.1 Gekko japonicus | reverse complement strand
ACTGCTCTGTCAGGAAGCTCTTCCTAATGTTTAGCTGAAAACTCCTTGACTTTATTTCCAGCTGTTAGTTCTGGTCCAGCCTTTGGGGGCAACAGAAAAAACCACCCTCCATAGAACGGCCCTTCGAATCTCAAAAGATCTTCGTTCATAGACTTTGGTATGGTCTTCTCTTTCAGCGGCTGCAGTGTCTATTGTCAGCAATGCTCCCTCCAAGCTTGTGAGCAAAAAATTCTACTTCGTGAGCTCCTGGCATTAAAGTTGTGAGCGAGCCATTGGGCTGCTGCATAAATGAGTTTGCTCTTCCTGAGCTCAGACAAAAATGTGTGAGCTGGAGGCTAAAAAACTGTGAGCTAGCTCACACTAACTCAGCTTAGACGGAACTCTGATTGTCTTCCGTGTCTCTGTCCTCGTGCTGTTCTGTTCATTTCAGACAGCTAGCAGAGAACAGTTCCTAGTGAATTGTTCCCTTGAGCGTCTTTGGAAATTCTCTATTGAGAGCAGTGTCTTCCCCCCGCTCTAGGAAGAAAGACTGGCAAACAGTTTTTTAGCGGTTCCGTTTCACACAAAGCAGAGGTAAGCGACCATGAGCAAGATTCAGTCTAATTACAAAACCCCCATGGCATTAATGGCCGTTTTCTGGTGGGCTTCCGTGCCCCCCACCGTTCGTGTTGTACATGGATTTCTGCTTAAGCCCCTGGCCTAAACAAACAGGGATGTGAGATGGCTGCATTTCAAGGGCAGAACCAGTGTGCGCCTAGATAGTGTTTTGTTGGTGGTGGAGGGTGTTGCGGCTAGAGATGTGAAGGCCTGTGGGGGGAAATTTGGAAAAAAACTGTTTTTTTCCTGAAGCTGTTTTTTTTTTCTGAAAAATTGAAAAAAGAAAAGAAAAAAATTAGGGAACCTTTTATTTTAACATGATGAATAAAATATTTTAGGACAAGGTGTTCAAATATTTTCCGAATCATTTCGAAAAAATATGTATGGTATCAGATTGATCTAACTTCTGTGCACTGAGGACAAGCAAGTCCTAGGTTACAAACTGAACTCTCCAATGCAAGAACAAGACGCATTTCTTCCTTTAGGAGGTGCTATTGCCACAAGAAAAGGAAAAGGTTTCAGTTTTGTTTTTGCATGTGGGTGGGTATTCTGTTTGTAATAATTGTCTGGATACGCTATATTTTTAATAGGCTAGTTGTGATAATTTCATGCCAAGTAAAAATGTCCACAGTCGTATTTTATGTTCCTAAATTAACAGAATGACTTTCAATCTGGAAAAGAAAAAAGAAGTGCTCATGTAGCTTTTTAAAAAAGAAATTCCGAAAAATGTCCGTTTTCCCTCAAAAAAAACGGGTGTTTTTTTCCCTGAGCTTCAAAATTTCCTGAAATTTTACATCTCTAGTTGTGGCTGACTTCTGGCAACCCTGTAGGTTTTTTTTGAGGCAAGAGGTGCACCTTTATGGTCTGCCATTGCCTTTCTCTGCGTAGCGACCCAGGGACTTCCTTGGTGGTCTCCCATCCAAGGAATAACCAGGCCCACCCCTGCTTAGCTTCCCAAGATCTGATGAGATCGGGCCAGCCCAGGCTGTCCAGGTTAGGGCAAGAGACTTTCAGAGGTGGTTTGCTATTGCCTGCCTCTGCAGAGCAACCCCGGACTTCCTTGGTGGTCGCCTCTCCAAGTCCTAGCAAAGACCAACCCTGCTAAGTTGCCAAGATCTGACAAGATTGGGCAAACCCAAGCCGTCCAGGTCAAGGCAGATAATGTTGTCCTTTGTCAAATTGTGTTCCGTGGAGGGTGGTAGGTTGCTTCTGTTTATAAGGTTTACAAGATGATGCGTGGGATAGAGCAGGTTGAGAAAGAAGTCCCTTTCTCCCTTTCTCACAATACAAGAACTCCTTGTGGGCACCCAGTGTTTCCTCTAAGCTGATTTAGTGTGAGCTAGCTCATAGCTTTTTAGCCTCCAGCTCACAGATTTTTGTCTTTGCTCAGGAAAGGATGGCTCCAGAGCAGTGTTCCCTCTAAGCTGAGTTAGTGTGAGTTAGCTCACAGTTTTTTAGCCTCCAGCTCACACATTTTTGTCTTGGCTCAGGAAGGAGGGCTCCAGAACACACTATTTTATGCAGTAGCCAAATCACCTGCTCACAACTTTAATGCCACTAGCTTACAAAGTAGAATTTTTGCTCACCGGACTCTACAGCTTAGAGGGAACATTGCTCCAGAGCTAAGTAATTTATGCAGCAGCCCAATGGCTCGCTCACAACTTTAATGCCAGGAGCTCACAAAGTAGAATTTATGCTCACAAGACTCCTCAGCTTAGAGGGAGCATTGGTGGGCACTCCATGAAACTGCTGAGCAGTCAGGTTAGACCGGATAAAAGGAAGTCCTTATTCACCCAAAGAGTGATTAAGACGTGGAATTCACTGCCACAGGAGGTGGCGGCGGCTACAAGCATGGACGGCTTCAAAGGGGAATTAGATAAGCATATGGAGCAGAGGTCCATCAGTGGCTGTTAGCCACAAGGTATAGATAGGGGCCCTGGGGCCAGTAGCTGTGACTGGCATCCTCAGAATTGGATAAACATATGGACCAGAGGTCCATCAGTGGCTGTTAGCCACAAGGTATAGATAGGAACTCTCGGTCTGGGGCAAGTGATGCTCTGTATTCTTGGTGCTTGGGGGGGGGGCAACAGTGGGAGGGCTTCTAGTGTCCTGGCCCCACTGGTGGACCTCCTGAGGGCACCTGGTATTTCTGGCCACCGTGTGACACACAGTGTTGGACTGGATGGGCCATTGGCCTGATCCAACACTGGCTTCTCTTATGTCCTTATAGGAGGGAATTGGATAAACATATGGCTTCTCTCATGTTCTTATGTTCCTCTTTGAACATTGTGCCGTCAGTTGAGGCCAGAGAAAGCTTTCCCCTCCCTCTTCCCCCATGGTTGTGGAGTTCACCGGACAAAAGGAGTGGATAGACAACATGCACACTCAATGGGAGCAGTAACAGCGTCAATGCAGCCTCCGAAGCTAGTAATTTGTCAATAAACAAAGGTGCTGGCAGCGTCTGCCGTGAGAACTGAGAATGCCTTCCCGGGTTTATAAACAGCCAGGTCGCTTCCAAGTTTGGCTCGTTCCAAAAGGAGCGGCTGAGGGTCCAGGAACCTTTGGAATGCAGGCCTGGATAATGCAGCGCCTGCCCGGAGGAAAAGTGATCCTGGTTCTCTCTTGACTGCGGTCATGTGAGAAACATGCAGCTAGAAGCACATTTCCGAGGGGGGAGAAGACATCAGAGGGGATAGTTGGGCAGAACTAGGGCTTGGAACAACAGGTCAGATATTCAGAAGCCACCGAATTCTAAAGTGTTTCAGAAGTCCTAGACTGCTGTGCCGGTTCTCTGGGAGGGAGGGGTGGAAAGAAAGCAACTTTAAATGCGTCCTCCAAGCCCCCGCCCCCCCATGCTAGCTGGCTTGGCTGGGAGAAGGGATTTAAAGAGACAGATGCCTCCTCCAAGCCGGCTGGTGGGGTGGGGGGCGGCGGCTCTGAGGATGCATTTAAAGTTAAAGTTGCTTTCTTTCTCTGCTTCACCCCCACCTCAGGCCTACCCAGGGAGGGGGAACACTGGCTGGGGAAGGGAAGACCTATCGGGGAGGCATGCCTCTCCTTCGCTTCCCCAGCCGCCCTGCCGGGAGCCGCAGGATACATGTGAAAGAGCTGCGTTCCCGAGCTGCAGTTTGGCCACCCCTGGCCTAATGCCTTGGGGAGCGGCTGCCGTTTAGCGTCACCACTACTGAGGTGGCTAAACCAGTGCTCTGACCCAAGACTTACGCTGTGCTTCAGTTTTTTTTCCCGCCGGTGGTTCCCGACTTCTAAAATCTTAATGCACTGGTTATTGAATGTCCCATTTTGTTGACGGTCCTGACCCACCCTCTGTAATCCTCCTCGAGTACCTGTGAGAAAGGTGGACCGTAAATAAATAAGTGATAAGGCGGTTATGCTGTAGATCTTCCGGGCTGTATGGCCGTGGTCTTATTTATTTATTTATTATTTATTTATTCGATTTATAACCCGCCCTCCCCGCCTGCGGGCTCAGGGCGGCTTACAACATTGGCACATTGCCGATAAAACCATATAACATTATGAAACACTACGGTATAGGATTATAAAACATAGAAACATAAAAACAAAAGGTCTTGGCACTGTAGAACCTGACGTTTCGCCAGTCGCTGTGACTGGCATCCTCAGAGGTATAACGCAGAAAGATGGAGTACTCTCTGTGTCAAGGATAAGGCAACTTTGTCCCTCTGTAACCAAGAAATGATAAATTCCTCAGCAAAAGGGCTCTGCGTGTGTTGTGGGATGAGGTTCCTTCCCAGCTCAGGCGATCCACACCGCTGCAACATATTCCAGAAGGCTTTCCCCCTCTTCACTGCTGAAACTAGGTCTCACAATTTCTACAGGGAGTAACAAACACGTTAGCCAGACATCTACATTCCTAAACAATTGCTAGTTGGCATGCTGTGCTCTCCCGGCACAAAACCAGAAAAGACAAAGCCCCAAGGAACAGGTAACACAGCAACATCGAAAGGGCTGTGGCTCAGTGGTAGAGCATGTGCTCGGCTGCAGAAGGTCCCAGGTTCGATCCCCAGCATCTCCAGTTAAAAGGCTCATGTAATAGGAGAAGAGATTGAATTTATACCCCGCCTTTCACTGCCCGAAGGAGTCTCAGAGTGGCTCACAGTCTCCTTTCCCTTCCCCTCCCCATAACAGACACCCTCTGCGGGAGGTGGGGCTGAGAGAGCTCTTTCGAGGACTGCTCCTGAGAGAACAGCTTCAAGAGAACTTGTGACTGACCCAAGGTCACCCCAGCAGCTGCCTGTGGAGGAGGAGTGGGGAATCAAACCCGGTTCTCACAGAGTAGAGTCCGCGCTCCTAACCATGGCACCAAACTGGGTCTCCCTGGAAATCATTGTAACAGTGGGAGGTCTCCAGTCAGTGCCTGGAGGATGGCAACACTGATGAAGAAGCATAAGAAGGGAAGAAGAAGAAGAAGAAATTGGATTTATACCCTGCCCTTCACTACCTGAAGGAGTCTCAGAGCGGCTGACAATCTCCTTTCCCTTCCCCTCCCCACAACAGACACCCTGTGAGGTAGGTGGGGCTGAGAGATCTCTTTCGAGGACTGCTCGTGAGAGAACACCTCCAAGAGAACTTGTGACTGACCCAAGGTCACACCAGCAGCTGTATGTGTAGCAGTGGGGAATCAAACCCAGTTCTCCCAGATTAGAGTCTGCGCTCCTAACCACGACACCCAACCGGCTCTCACTGTAATAGGTGATGTGAAAGACCTGTGCCTGTGACCCCGATGAACTGCTCCCAGTCTGAGTAGACGAGACTGACCTTGCTGGACTGATGGTTTGATTCATTAGAAGGTGGCTTCATGTGCGTGCATAACACTAAATAAATAAGTGTCCCTGTGAGTTGTGAGGGGCACCCAGGGGAAGCCCTCTAACACCACGCTCCACAAATCTCTGCAGGGGTACCACATGGACTGTTTTTCGTATGTTGTGCTGGCCCAGGGCTAGGCTGACCTCATCAGATCTCAGAAGCTAAGCAGGATCGGCCCTGGTCGGTCCTTGGATGGGAGACAAGCTGGCCGGCCGGCCAATGTAGCAAGGCTTGGAGAACACGTTTATATTTAGATGGGGAGGGAGGAGAGAGAGAGAGAGAAAGAAAGAAAAAGAAAGAAAGAAAGAAAGAAAGAAAGAAAGAAAGAAAGAAAGAAAGAAAGAAAGAAAGAAAGAAGAGAAGAGAAGATGGGGGGAGGGAGGGAGAGGTGGAAAGAAAGCAACTTTAACTTTAAATACGTCCTTCAAGCCCCCCACCCCCACTTCAGCTGGCTTTGGCTTGGAGAAGGGATTTAAAGAGACAAACAACTTCTCCAAGCTAGCCAGCCGGGGGAGGGATAGCTCTGAGAATGCATTTAAAGTTAAAGTGGCTTTCTTTCTCTGCTCTCCCCCACCTCAAGCCTACTTAGGGAGGGGAAGACGGACCGGTGAGGCATGCCTCCCCTTCACTTCCCCAGCCGCCCTGCTGGAAGAAGAAGAAGAGAAGAGATTGGATTTATACCCCGCCCTACACTCAAGAGTCTCCTTTTCCCTTCCCCTCCCCACAACAGACACCCTGTGAGGTGGGTGGAGCTGAGAAAGCTCTTTCGAGAACTGCCCTTGGGAGAACAGCTCTGAGAGAGCTGTGACTGGCCCAAGGTCACCCAGCTGGCTGCATGTGGAGGAGGAGTGGGGAATCAAACCTGGTTCTCCCAGATTAGAGTCCGTGCAATTAACCACTACACCAAACTGGTGTGAACGAGCCGCACGTGGCTCCCGAGCCACAGTTTGGCCACCCCTGCTCTACAGTGTCGCCCGGAAGGTTAAAGGGCCCGCGTTTGGCCCAACATTACCCGTGGTTAGAGTGGAGCGCCCTGGTGCTCATCCAGAAATGCGGCCGCGTTCCCTTTTGCCTTCAACTGTGCCCGAGGGAAGCTTTGCTGCATGTCCGGTCTCCTAGCCCTGAGGGGTCCCACCCGCTCCGTGTCGGAATCGCTGCTACCAGCAGTTGAGGGGGGGGAGAGCATTTTTGAACCAGCCAGCACGTACTAACCACATAGCCATGGGAAATCCCCTGTTTTGTATCCCCAGTTGGAAAGAACAGGTTAAAGAACGGTGGGCAATGCCCCCTCTCAGCTGTGGAGCCTTGTGAGCAGAAATTCCACTTTGTGAGCGACTGACATTAAAGTTGTGAGTGAGCGATTTGGCTGCTGCACACACTAGTGTGCTCTGGAGCCCTCCTTCCTGAGTAGCGACAAACGTGTGTGAGCCGGAGGCTAAAAAACCGAGCCGGCTCACACTAACTCAGCTTAGAGGGAACACTGCTGTTGGGGTGTTTCCATCCGGAGGGGAAGTGCCTGTAAAGCAGGGGTCCCCAGACTTTATGAGCCTGCGGGCACCTTCGGAATCCTTGAGACAGGACGATGGGCACAATCGCAAAACGGCTGCCGCAGTAGGCAGACAGTGACAAAATGTCAGAGGCGAGTTTATATATAGCTCTTCATAGTAACAGGACAAAGTTTGAGCCCAGTGGCACCTTTTAAGGCCGACAAATTTTAATTCTGGGTGTATAAGCTTTCGTGTCTGGGGAAGCGTGCGTGCACACAAAAGCTTTGTTGTTGTTCAGTCGCACAGTCGAGTCCGACTCTGCACCACCCCACGGACCACATCACGTCAGGCCCTCCTGTCTTCCGTCGTGTTCCGGAGTTTGCTCAACTTCGTGTTCGTTGCATCTATGACACTGTCTAACCCTCTCATCCTTTGCCGTCCCCGTCTTCTTTGACCTTCGATCTTTCCCAGCATCAGGGTCTTCTCCAGCGAGTGCTCCCTTCTCATTTGGTGACCAGAGTATTTGAGCTTCAGCTTCATTATCTGGCCGTACAGGGAACGGTCAGGGTTGATTTCTTCGAGGATTGACTGATTTGATCTTCTTGCAGTCCAAGGGGCTCTCAAGAGTCTTCTCCAGCACTATAATTCAAAAGAATCTATTCTTTGGCGCTTGGCCTTCGTTATAGTCCAATTCTCGCAGCCATACATGACTATTGGGAATACCATGGCTTTGACCATACGGACCATACGGACACAAAAGCTTACACCAAGAATAAAACTTTGTTGTCCTTAAAGGTGCCTGAGTAAACTCAGATTCTGTTCCGTTGCTTTAGACCAACACGGCTCCACCCACCTGAATCTCTCTTAATAGTAATATTTCAGGGGGTGGCTTTGTTTTAACAGGGTCACTTTCAATCTGCACAGCCAATCAGAAGCCCTGCTGGGCGTGAGCCCCGCCTGCTTTCTGAAAGCACTTGGCGGGCGCCGCGAAAGGTTGGGGACCCCTGCTGTAAGGGATCGTTTCGGAAAAGAAAAATCTCTCGCCAGCATCCAGAGGAGCTAGTGGGCTGTATCAACAGATGGTTATGTGTTTATTTAATTTATGTCATCTGTCGCCTGACTTTCTCACCAAAACTCGAGGCGGATTATGCAGTATAAGTCCACACAGTCATACAATAAACAGGCCAGGATGACACAGAGTGTTGGACGGGATGGGCCATTGGCCTGATCCAACACGGCTTCTCCTATAGAATCATAGAGCTTCTCCTATAGAATTATAGAATGTTAGAGTTGGAAGGGACCTTGCAGGTCATCTAGTCCCACCCCCTGCACTCTGCAGGAACATAGCCGAAAGAGAGTCCTATAACATCCCCGAAAGATGGCCGTCCAGCCTCTGCTTGAAAACGTCCAGCGGAGGAGCATCCACCACCTCCCGAGGCAGACTGTTCCACTCCTCAACCACCCTTACAGTTAGGAAGTTTCTGCTGATATTTAGCCGGTATCGACTCCCATGTGATTTCCACCCGTTAGATCTGGTCTCGCAATCTGGAGCAAGAGAGAATAGATCTGCTCCGTCTTCCACATGACAGCCCTTCAAGTACTTGAAGGCTGCAGTGTCCTTATGATCTGGGATTGCGGGAATCTGAGCAGAGCTGGAGGAAAACGTACACATCGGCAGAAGCAGACCGGGTGCCCTGCCTCGAGTCCCAGTGGGAGAGGGGGACTATAAGGAACGTCGATAAAATAAAACACACGCGCAATGCAGAAATCACGTAAGGAGGTCCTACTTGACAGCAGCGGACAGTGCAGGCCGCACACAGCAGTCTGGTCCCCGTCCCCCGTCCCTTTCCCAAAGTATCAGAGCCATTTTTGTTGCAGTGCTGCCCTATCGCCTGCGTAAAAATGCCCTCTTGAATAGTTTGGTTTTGCGTGACTTGCGGAAAGCCAGGATTTCCTCGGGCAGGCCGTTCCATAAGGCCACCGTGGGAAAAGGCACATGTCCAGGCAGCTGTCAGTTCGGCCCGTTTGCAGGCTGGCCATTTAACGTGTGCAGTTCAAGACCCATCTTGTCTGAGTTGAGACACAAGACCCGCTGCTGACATTCACAGTCACTCTCCGTGGGGTGATAGCTCTCACCTACCCGCCCTGGATCAGGATCGGCACTGGTGACAGAGTTAAGAACATAAGAGAGCATAAGAGAAGCCAATGTTGGATCAGGCCGATGGCGCATCCAGTCCAACCCTCTGTGTCACACGGTGGCCAGAAATACCAGGTGCCCTCAGGAGGTCCAGCAGTGGGGCCAGGACACTAGAAGCCCTCCCACTGTTGCTCCCCACCCCCAAGCACCAGGAATACAGAGCATCCCTTGCCCCAGAAATAAGGGCATAAGAGAAGCCAATGTTGGATCAGGCCA
>NW_015171529.1:712957-717155 GCF_001447785.1 Gekko japonicus | reverse complement strand
TCAGGAGGGCGCTCTCAACCCCCTCCCTCCTATGCAGGAAGCTACCCCCTTTGTACTAGAGAAACCGGGGCGTCCGGACCCCGACCGTTCCCCGGAGGTTCAGGAGTCTTGGCCTGTAGACCATATCGGGGTGATGGGTCCTCAAAAGGGGGACGTCGGGGCCGCGGACATGGTTGGGCTGGCCGACAATCTTCTGATAGATGGAGAGATGGGTGGAAAATCACGAGGTTCTGAGAAATGGGGACCCAAACCGGGTTGGTGGTGGAATCCCTTTAAGAATTGGGTGGTGGGTTCACAAGGTGCTGTAAACGAAGCAAATAAAAAGGCCCTCAGGTGTACCCAGGGAGGAGGAGAATGTGGAAGTCGTGAGAAAGACAGAGAGGAGTGAAGTAACTCGAACTCGTCTAACGACCCACATGGCTGATAGAGAGTGGGAGTCGCTCTCAAACGGCAACTCTGAGGGGAACCTAGGCCAAATTGCTTTGTGAATAGCACGCTGGAGCCAACCCACGACCCAACCTTCCCCTTGAGTCAGAAGGAGGCTGACAACTGTACACCGTACTCCAAATGAGGTTGCACCATCAGTTTATACAGGGGGATGATGATACTGGCTGATGACCCCTGTAGCCTAGTCTGGTGTTTATACAGGGGCATGATGATACTGGCTGGTGACCCCTGTAGCCTAGTCTGGTGCTGACGAGGCCTCCTTTTGTTTTCTAACCTTAAAGGATTTTAATTTTTTTTTTTTTTGCTATCAAGACACAGCCAACTCATGTCAACCCTGAGGGGTTTTCTAGGAAAGAAATGTTCAGAGGTGGGTTTGCCGTTGTCTGCCTCTGCACAGCGACCCTGGACTTCCTTAGTGGTCTCCCATCCAAGGACTAAGCAGGGCCGACCCTGCTTAGCTTCTGAGATCAGATAAGATGGGGCTCTCAGCCCCACCCCAAACAAGGCAGGAGATGGACAAAAGTGGATTGTCATGGCCTGCCTATGCATACTGACCCTGGTATTCCTTGGTGGTCTCCCATCCAAATACTGACCAGGGTTGACTCTGCTTAGCTACTGAGATCTGACGAGATGGGCCTTGCCTGAGCCATCAAGGTAGGGCGTACCTGGATTGCCTGGTGGCAACTGTTCTTTACCACAGGTGACCAGGTAAGTGATAAGCTACTAATCAAACGCCCCTGGGACTTAGCCCCAATGGGTCTCGTTTGTTCATACCACATTTTGGGGGGCTTTCAGAATTCTTTTATTTTATTCAAAACGCTTTTATGCTGGCTTTCCACCCGATCACTCGTTCCCACGTTGAAGACCACATTGGAAGTATTGCATTCCTTTTCAGTTTGGTGTCGTGGTTAAGTGTGCAGACTCTAATCTGGGAGAACTGGGTTTGATTCCCCACTCCACCACTTGCAGCTGCTGGGTGACCTTGGGCAAGCCGTAGTTCTTTCAGAGCTGTTCTTGAAAAAGAGCCGTTTCTGTCAGAGCTCTCTCAGCCCCACCTGCCTCACAGGGGGTCTGTTGTGGGGAGGGGGAGGGAAGAGATTGTAAGCCGCTCTGAGACTCCTTCCGGTAGTGAAGGGTGGGGTATAAATCCAATCTTCTCCTGCTCCTCCTCCTCCTCTTCTTCTCCTCCTCCTCCTCCTCCTCCTCCCTTTCCGCAAACAGACCCATCAAATCCCATCAGAGTCCTCAGAGGTGGGTGAGGCTGTGTCTTCGCAGGTCCTTGGTTCCCCCCATTTCATCCCTTACCAGAATGTCCGCACACAGGCAGGAGAGGTATTTACTCAAAGAAAGAGTAACGCCGCCCTTCGTTTTGCAAGCTGGCGTCGTTTCGTTCCTGCTGTCCTTTGGACCACAAGGCACTTGATTAGTCCACAAGTCCCAGGGCCTGAGCCGTGAGCGGGGTTGGTCTGTGGGCCGCTGGAAGAAAAGCCAGCTCTTGAAGCGTGTGAGCTTGTGTGTGTGTGTGCGCGTATGCGCGCAAGATGGTGACTGCCAGGGTTCCACGCTTGACTTCCACATGGAGTAATCAACGTTACCTACTGCTATTCTTCCCTCTAATTGCCTGCAATTGGGCATTAAAGCACGGCGTATTATTAAGTTAGCGCTCAACTGAATAGAACTGTAGGGAGCTCTATTCTGCCCGCGAAATGCTTTTGTAATTGATTAATCGTTGTTCTTTCTTTTCTTTTTTGTTCTATTTGTTGTTTTTCTTTTCCTCTTTTTTATTTTTTTTCCTCAACGAAAGGAAGCAAAAAAAAAAGCCTTATTTATTATCATTTTCCCCACTGTTGGCATGGCAACACAGGCGTACATTACGGAATTACAGGCAGCCCCGCAACAGTCACAGCCACCACAACAGCAGCAGCAGCAACAGTCGCAGCAACAGCCAGCAGCGACGGCGGCGACGGCGGCCCCCGTGACGGCGGCGGCAGCTCAGCAACAGTATGTGGCCGAACTGCAAAGCGCTCAGCAGCAGCAACCGCCCGCCCCGAAACAGTATGTCTCGGAAATCCCGCCTCCCCAGGCACAGGCTCCGCCCACTGGACAGCAGACACCCGCCCCCGCCCCGCAGCAGTATATTGTTGTGACCGTCTCTGGTAAGTGCCCGCTGGGGTGGGGGCGGGAGTGGCAGGAGGAGGAGGAGGGATGGGGTTGCCAACTCTAGGAGGAGAATGGCCTGGAGGTTTTGGGGCGGAGCCTGAGGAGGGTGGGCTATGCAGAGGGGAGGGACTTCCGTGGGGCGCAGTGCCATGGAGTCCGCCTTCCAGAGTGGCTCTTTTCTCCAGGGGAACTGATCTCTGTCGCCTGGAGATCAGTCTAGGACAAGGGTGTCAAACATGCGGCCCGGGGGCGGATCTGGCCCTCGGAGGGCTGCAGTCTGGCCCGCAAGGCCCTGGCTGTTTCCTGCTTCCTTTTCCAGTTCTGCTGCTGCAATAACTCTGAGCAAGAGGTGTCACTTACCAGAGACTGTTAAATAGACAACATATTGCAAGGGTGCTGGTGTTTTAAACATGGTTTATTTAGTTTAAAAAAACCTTTAATTGTGTTTGTGTCCTTGATAAAGTTTGTCTCTCCGCTACCTGACATTACCTTTTGTGACACACATGGCCCGGCCCAACAAGGTCTCATTTATGTCAGATCCAGCACTCATAACTAATGAGTTCGACAGCCCTGGTCTAGAAGACCTTCAGCCACTACCTGGAAGCGCTTGAAGGGCGGCTGTCGTATAGAGGACGGCACGGAGTTGTTCTCTGTTGCCCCAGAAGGTCGGACCAGAACCAGCGGGTTGAAATTAAATCAGAAGAGTTTTTGGCTAAACATGAGGAAGAACTTCCTGACAGAGCGGTTACTTAGGGGAACAGGCTTCCTCGGGAGGTGGTGGGCTCTTCTCCTTGGGAGGTTTTCAGACAGAGGCCGGATGGCCATCTGACAGCAATGATGGTTCTGTGAAGTTGGGCAGATCACGAGAAGGGAGGGCAGGAAGGGTTGCCTCAGTGCTTAGTTCTCGTGGCCCTTCCATACATGCTCAGGGAAATGCCGACCACGTTCAGGTCAGGAAGCAATTTTCTCTGGGCTAGTTTGACCGAAGATCCTGGAGGTTTTTTGCATCCTGACCGGAGATCTTGACCGGAGATCCTGGAGGTTTTTAAAACAAAGGGTTTTAAAAGGGGGGGTTATAATTACTTATTTTAAAAGAATTATGAAGCCAGAATGCCAGCAGGGGGTTGGGGGCTATCCAGTGTTTTGCACGGAGTGTTACATGTATGACTATCTGCCCACTGGACAGAAGTCTTGGGTGTGTGCTCGGTGCAAGGAGCTCCTGGTTCTCTGGAACGTGTGTGCTCCCTTGAGGCCAAGGTGGCTGACCTGGAGAAGCAGAGACAGTCAGGCACACAGAAAAGACTCTCGGGGACTTGTTAGATATGTCCCACTCTGGATCTGGCAGCCCCGCTGCTGTCAGGGAGCATGAGGGTCTAGGGGAAACAGGGCACCGTGCTGAGGATAAGGGGAATGTGCCCTCAGAAGGGACCTCTTCCCCAGCTGGTGAGCAGGTATCCTTTTGCACCAAGGAACCATCCCTGGGCAGGGTGGGAGGGGGGCTCTTGGTAGTGGGTGATTCGATCCTTAGGCAGGTAGACAGCTGGGTGGCGAACCCGCGTACTGACCGTATGGTGACTTGCCTGCCTGGTGC
>NW_015171529.1:696133-710230 GCF_001447785.1 Gekko japonicus | reverse complement strand
GGAAAGAGGTACTTTTCTCCCTTTCTCACAATACAAGAACTCGTGAGCACTCAATGAAATTGCTGAGTGGTTGGGTTAGAACGGATAAAAGGAAGTACTTCTTCACCCAAAGAGTGATTAACACATGGAATTCACTGCCACAGGAAGTGGTGATGGCTACAAGCATGGACGGCTTCAAAAGGGAATTAGATAAGCATATGGAGCCGAGGTCCATCAGTGGCTATTAGCCACAAGGTATAGATAGGGACTCTGGGTGGTTAGAACGGATAAAAGGAAGTACTTCTTCACCCAAAGAGTGATTAACACATGGAATTCACTGCCACAGGAAGTGGTGATGGCTACAAGCATGGACGGCTTCAAAAGGGAATTAGATAAGCATATGGAGCCGAGGTCCATCAGTGGCTATTAGCCACAAGGTATAGATAGGGACTCTGGGGCGAATGATGCTCTGTCTTCTTGGTGCTTGGAGGGGGTCAACAGTGGGAGGGCCTCTAATGTCCTGGCCCCATTGGTGGACCTCCTGATGGCACCGGATATTTCTGGCCACAGTGTGACACAGAGTGTTGGACTGGATGGGCCATTGGCCTGATCCAACACTGGCTTCTCTTATGTTCTTATAAGAGGGAACTGGATAAACATTTGGAGCAGAGGTCCCTCATTGGCTGTTAGCCACAAGGTATAGATAGGAACTCTCAGTCTGGGGCAAGGGATGCTCTGTAGTCTTGGTGCTTGGGGGGGTGGGGGCAACAGTGAGAGGGCTTCTAGCGTCATCTGGCCCCACTGCTGGACCTCCTGAGGGCACCTGGTATTTCTGGCACTGTGTGACAGAGTGTTGGACTGGATGGGCCATTGGCCTGATCCAAAACTGGCTTCTCTTCTGTTCTTATTAGAGGGAACTGGATAAACATCTGGAGCAGAGGTCTATCAGTGGCTATTAGCCACAAGGTATAGTTAGGAACTCTCTGTCTGGGGCAAGGGATGCTCTGTCTTCTTGGGGATTGGGGGGGGCAACAGTTGGAGGGCTTCTGGTGTCCTGGCCCCACTGGTGGACCTCCTGAGGGCCCCTGGTATTTCTGACCACCGAGTGACACAGAGTGTTGGACTGGATGGGCCACTGGCCTGATCCAACATTTGGCTTCTCTTATGTTCTTCAGGTCAGTTCCCCTGGAGAAAAATGGCTGTTTTGGAGGGTGGATTCTATGGCGTCACGTCCCACTGAGGTCCTTCCCCTCCCCAATCCCTTCCCTCTCCGGGCCCCACCCCCAAAATCTCCGGGTATTTCCTAACCTGGAAGTGGCAACCCCGATTTATACCCTCACATTTAGGAAATCCTGGCTTTCCCTTTGTCTTCCCCACAGCTCTTTCTCTAAGCTACAGTGGCATCGTTGACTGTGGTTTCACAAACGCCTGGTTCGTCGCCGGAGACTTAATAATACAAATGTAGTTTAAATTCATGAAGTAGCCATGTGGATTTGAACACCTGACATAAAAAGAGATAAGAGCAGATAAATTCATATCCCTCCTTTGGTTTTGGTCGTTGCCATCTCCGATATGCAGTGACTCGTTACTGCATTACCAAATAGTTCAGACATTTAAGGGACGTTTGGTTGGTTATAAAATTATGAATGGTGCGGAGAAATTAGACAGATAGACACTTTCTCCCCTACTTAATACTAGAACTCAGGGATCACTCACTGCGAATGAATGGCAGGAGATTCAGGGCAGGCGCATGGACATGAGCAGGGCTATTTTTGGGCAGGAACGCACAGGAACGGAATTCCGGCTGGCTCCCAAGTTGGCCACGCCCAGCAGGAACTCATTATCATAATAGGCCACACCCAACAGCAGGAACTCATTAGGATTGGCTACATTAGGGGTGTGTGGCCTAACATGCAAAGGAGTTCCTGCTCCAAAAAAAGTCCTGGGTTTTGACAACAAACAAGGTAAACAGAATAAGAAGCAGAAGGTGGGTGTGGCTGGATGACCACACTTCTGGCAACACGGGGTGTGGCCTAATATGCTAATGAGCTGTGCTGGCAGGGGTGTGGCCTAATAGGCTAATTAGTTTCTGGTGGCCTATTATGCTAATGAGTTCCTGCTGGGCTTTTTCTACAAAAAGAGCCCTGGCATGAGCATGAACACATGAAGCTGCCTTACACTAAATCAGACCTCTTGGTCATCAAGGTCAGTACTGTCCACTCAGACAGGCAGCTGCTCTCCGGGGTCTCAGACCGGGTCTTTCTCATTAAGTGCTCCCTGATCCCATCCAGTCTGCCTGGTCCTTTTTAACGGGAGATGCCGGGGATTGAACCTGGGACCTTCTGTGTGTTGAGCAGATGCTCTGTCACCGAGTCATGGCTCCCCCCCCCCAAAAATGCTCTTTTTCACCCAATGCATAATTTACATACAGAATCTGCTGCTGCAGGATGTGGTGACAGCCACTAGATTTTAAAATAATAACCGTTATTAGCTTTGATAGCTGAGCGGAATGCCCATGTTACGAGATAGTACTGGATGCCAAGTACCGGATGCCAGAGATCTTCAGTGGAGAAGGAAGGCCTGCCTCCATGTTTGTGGGGTTCCCTGAATGTATCTGGGCGGCCATGTGTTGGGGATGGGTTTAGTTAGACCTTTGGTCTGATCTTTTTGCTTTATGTGTGCTTAGATCCATACCCCAGGAGGACAGAATGGTATTGTGTAAGCTGGTTCTTACTTATAGACGAGATCAGATCTAAATTCTACCCATGTTTCGAGCAAGCTCAGTAAGGGAAAACTTGGTACGGTTACGGTTCCGCCGCAACGGGCATTATCTGAAACTTAGAATCTTTATGTTAGATTAATTTATTGTATGGCAAGATTACACACACGAAACATATAATAATATAAAATGCCTATGAGTTGATACAACAAGTATACAGACAGATTGAGCAATCCCACTAGATACTATCATATTTAGTACAATCACAGTACTATCATACTAAATACATGAATGAGCTCCCCAGTGAGATCAGACCACTGCGGGACCTCCAGCAATTCCGCAGGGCCGTGAAAGCGGAGCTTTTCCGCCAGGCGGTTTTGTAAGAATCGATTTTATCGGCTGCGCTGCACTTGCACTTTGTTATACGATACCGCCACATGTAATGGTTTTAACTGTATTTATTTGGAATTTTATTGTATTTTATCTATGTATTTGCTGGTTTTAGAATCGTACGTAAGCCGCCCTGATGTCAGGTATCCCTGTCATGGATCTGGAATGTGGAGGGGTGCCCTCCTCCTCCTCGTTCTCAGCTCTTCCCTGTCCAGCTACTGTGCGCTATCTGAGGCTTGACCTTGTAGTCTCCAGCTACCTTTTACGCGGCTGGGAAAGTGACGGCTTTTTCGCTTTGCCCGCTTCCTCACTTCCTTTCACCAAAACCCAAGACTCCTCAACCGAAGAAGGAGGGGGGTGCGAGACCAACGAATGAAGCAAAGGCTGTGTCTGAAATGCGGCATGGTGGGCCACTTTGCAGCCTCCTGCCCGGGAGTGGGAAGACGGGCGGATACCCCCACGACGGAAGGGCTTTGGCGGAAGGGCGGGATAGAAATCTAAGAAATAAATAAATAAAATAAATAGTACTATCTAAATTTTTGACCCACTCAACCGCAGCTGGGGAAAGTTCAAAGAACTCCGTCGCATCTCCCTGGAAAGCACGACGCTTTTACGACGCTAGTATTCCTGTGACAGGTGAAAAATAGTTTGGTGGGCTGCACCGCATTCGCATCCGGGCCCGGGTATTTTGCCTCTTTTAAACAACAGGTCGGCACGTCCGCCAAACCCTGTTCGTAGTCCGTTAGCCGTCTTCCATACTTTACATGACAAGCCAAATCCTGTGGGCCTCTCGTTGGAGTTTATCAGGTTATGGTTATCAGATTAGAAGAAGGATGTTAGCGAGATGGCCTTACACTCTCCCTGGAAAGGAGTAACCGTTGTGCTTCTTGGTATATTTTTTCCCAGCTCAGTAAGCGGACTTCAGAGGAACAATGCAGAAACCATGTCTCTAAGGCAGGTGGTGCCCAACTGTTTAAAGCCTACAGGCACATTTGGAATTCTGGCACAGGGTGGTGGCATAACCACAAAATAGCTGATTTGGAAAGTGGAGATATACACACGCCCAGAGGAAGTCCAGGCATAGGCGAGTAGAAGGGTAATTTGAAAAATTCACCGGGAAAGTGTGAAACCAACACTGCAGTGGGAGCTGCCACCCAAACAATGTTATTTTCATCTGGACTGCCACTCGTGTCCCTAGTGACCTATCGGGAGCTGTGCTGAGCAAAGGCCGCACTTGGCTCCACCCCCTTGGCATGTACCAGGTAAGGCATCAGTGGGTGCCATCGGGCCGCGGGCACCACATTGGGGACCCCTGCTGTACGGAATCTGATTGACCCAATTTGTAGATTTTCTTTGCCGGCAGTCGTTCTGGTCACCTGCCTTTAAAGGTATTGCTGTAGCTTTGCCTGTCTGCTGCAGCGAATGGTCTAGCTTACTGCCTGTCTTGGGCGTGGATGAGGGAGAGCTGGCAGAGCTGCAAGAAGGAACTGCAGCTGGCCCCTCTGAAGCAGCAGAGAAGGATAGCTGGCAGTTGCCTGTAATGGCATTCTTCACACCTGGCCCAGATAAGCGGAAAGAATTGCAAGCTGAAAGCCCTCCTGACTCACCCCCACGTGTGACTCATTTAAGGGAGTGACTGCGGCAAAACTTAGCAACCAGGCGATGAGAGGCCAGGCTACAGGGAAGACGTTCGGCTAGCCCAGAGTTATAACAGGAGCCTGGGCGATCCTAGAGCTGGCTAATTGGTAGCAGCATTTAACTCCACACTCTGGAACCAACAAGTCAGCTTCATGCTGCTGACATCCACTTCGGCTCGGCTCTTGCACTTAGACCTTCGGACCCCCTGGCTTTGGACTTGGCTCTATGTTCCTGGCTCCTGACCCCAGCTTGACTTTGGACTACGCTTCTGGTTAGTGATTTTGGACTTGGCTCTGTGTTTCTGGCTCCTGACCCCGGCTTTTGGCTTTTTGGACTTTGGCACTGTCTTCTAGGCTCCTGACCTTGGTCTGTTCTGGACTCCCTTTGACTGGCACCCTAGCCCGTGACACTGCCGTCCACTGTTTGGCTGACATCATACCAGTTCTGCAGGGGGCTCAACTGTTGGCTTTCAGCAGATGGGTCTGAATTTTTTTTAATTGGTGCACAAACCGAAGTAGAGGGTGTCGGGCCCGCCCTGCTGATGAAAACACTACACCAGCAGTAGCCTTACGTTGGGCCACTGAGGACAAGACCAGAAAGATGTAGCCATGCCTGTATTTCTGAAGAGACCCGTGGGAATTCTGCACGTCGAGCCACTATCGATAGCGCAACAAGCAAGAAAACCCGTGGCTCCTTGAGGACGGAGGCTTATTCCAGCATGGGTTTTTGTGAGTTTGGAGCTCAGTTTCTCCCGAGTTCTTTCCAGACCCTGCATCAACAATGAAGATTTGCATTTGGAACCCAGAGTGGCGATTCCAAGAGAATCGAGTGCAATATCCCGCCAGAGGACTTTTCCTGTCACTAATCAGAACTCACCATAGTTAGCGAATTTGATCTATGTCTGTATCGCTGTTCTTGAGGATCAAGCCTGTATCCAGTCTGTCTTCTGGACACCCGAAATGAACCCTCCGTCGGAGTACTCCTGACGATGGAGGGTGAGATTCCAGCCTGTGGGCCTGTGAAAAGTCCTTCTGACTTCAACGTGAGAGACTTAAAGCTCGTACCTAAACTCTGCCACTTGCACTGATGGCATGGCACTTGGGAACACGTGCCTTGGTCTGGATTGATCCTGGGACTGGTGGTTAGACCAGGTTGCACTTATTCCCGCTGCACCAGGCTGTCTTCAGCTTATTCCCACCGTGAATGCCGCATGGTGATCGGGGTTGGCCGGGAAACGTGAGCGACTGTTTTCACTGCCGTGTTTTGACCTGTTGAACATAAGAACATTAGAGAAGCCAAATGTTGGATCAGGCCAGTGGCCTGATTATTGTTATTACTGTTATTATTGTTACTATTATCATTTTACTCTTTTACTGGATTTTATGCATGGGCACTTGCCCCTTTGTAAGCCGCCCTGAGCCCGCTTGCGGGGGAGGGCGGGATAAAAATGCCTAAATAAATAAATAAATAAAAAATAAACACTCTGTGTCACACAGTGGCCAGAAATACCAGGTGTCATTGGGAGGTCTAGCGGTGGGGCCAGGACACCAGAAGCCCTCCCACTGTTGCCCCCCCCCCTCAAGCACCAAGAAGACAGAGCATCACTTGCCCCAGACCGAAAGTTCCTATCTATACCTTCTGGCTAATAGCCACCGATGAACCTCTGCTCCAGATGTTTATCCAATTCCCTCTTATAAGAACACAAGAGACGCCAATGTTGGATCAGGCCAATGGCCCATCCAGTCCAATACTCTGTGTCACACAGGGGCCCAAGATACCAGGTGCCCTCAGGAGGTCCAGCAGTGGGGCCAGGACACCAGAAGCCCTCCCACTCTTGCCCCTCCTCCCAACCACCAAGGATACAGAGCATCCCTTGCCCCAGACCGAGAGTTCCTCTCTAAACCTTGTGGCTAATAGGCACTGATGGACCTCTGCTCCAGATTTGGGGGGCGGAGCCTGGGGAAGGCGGGGTTTGGGGAGGGGAGGGACCTCAGGAGGGTATAATACCATAGAGTCCTCCAGCCCCCCCCCCGGCCCCTGCCTCCTCCCATATCTTGTTCTCCTGGAGGAGAGCTGATGGGACCATCCAGGTCTCCCCATCTAACCAACTGATGGGGGCTGCTTGGAGCTGAAAGTGCGCACCCCGCCCATCCACTGCCTCCTTCCAGCAGTGACCAGTTCATTTACCACCTGCCCCAATTTCATAGTAAACAAAAAAGGGGTGTTATTTAGATTTTGAAATAGTAGTCATATGACCGGAGTCCAACATCCAACCGTATGTTCTGAAGACTTTAAAGGGACTTAAGTTTTTGTAAGAACATCAGAATAGCCCTGCTGGGTGGCTAAATTTGCGGATGATACGAAGTTGTTCAGGGTGGTGAAAACCAGTGAGGATTGTGAGGCACTCCAAAGGGATCTGTCAAAGTTGGGCGAGTGGGCGTCAACATGGCAAATGGGGTTCAATGTGGCCAAGTGCAAGGTGATGCACATTGGAGCCAAAAATCCTAAATATAAATACACGTTGATGGGGTCTGAACTGGCAGAGACTGATCAAGAGAGAGATCTTGGAGTTGTAGTAGATAACTCACTGAAAATGTCGAGACAGTGTGTGACTGCAATAAAGAAGGCCAATGCTATGCTGGGGATTATTAGGAAGGGTATTGAAAACAGATCAGCCAATATAATAATGCCCCTATATAAATCAATGGTGAGACCTCATTTGGAATACTGTGTGCAGTTCTGGTCACCACACCTTAAAAAGGATATTATAGCTTTGGAAAAAGTGCAGAAAAGGGCAACTCGAATGATAAAAGGGTTGGAACACTTTCCCTATGAGGAAAGGTTAAGGCGCTTAGGGCTCTTTAGCTTGGAGAAACGACGACTGAGGGGTGACATGATTGAGGTTTATAAGATTATGCATGGGAAAGAGCAGGTAGAGAAAGAGGTACTTTTCTCCCTTTCTCACAATACAAGAACCCGTGGGCACTCCATGAAATTGCTGAGCGGTCGGGTTAGAACGGATAAGAGGAAGTACTTCTTCACCCAAAGAGTGATTAACACTTGGAATTCACTGCCACAGGAAGTGGTGGTGGCTACAAGCATGGACGGCTTCAAAAGGGAATTAGATAAGCATATGGAGCAGAGGTCCATCAGTGGCTATTAGCCACAAGGTATAGATAGGGACTCTGGGGCAAGTGATGCTCTGTCATCTTGGTGCTTGGGGGGGTCAACAGTGGGAGGGCTTCTAATGTCCTGGCCCCACTGGTGGACCTCCTGATGGCACTGGTATTTCTGGCCACTGTGGGATACAGAGTGTTGGACTGGATGGGCCTTTGGCCTGATCCAACATTGGCATCTCTTATGTTCTTATGTTCTTAAGAACATCAGAAGAGCCCTACTGGATCAGACCAGTGAGGGTCCACCTAGTCCATCATCCTGCCTCACACAGGGGCCAGCCAGTTCCTCTGGAGGGACAACCAACAGGGCAGAGAGGCTGAGGCCTTCCCCTGATAAGGACCCCAGGAGAGCCCTGCTGAGTCAGACTAGTGAGGGTCCATCCAGTCCAGCCTCCCCTCACACAGTGGCCAACCAATTCCTCTGGACGGCCAACCAACAGGGCATAGAGGCTGAGGCCTTCCCCTGATGTTGCCCTCTGGCCCTGGGATTCAGAAGTTCAATGCATCCGAGTGTTGAGGTTCTCTTTAATCACCATGGCTAGTAGCCGCAGATAGACCTCTCCTCCATGAAGGTGTCTAATCCCCTTTTAAAGCCGTCTGTGCCTGTGGCTATCCCTACATCCTCTGGCAACAAATCCCACATTTCAATCACTCATTGAGTAAAGAAAGATTTTCTTTTGTGTGTCCTGAATCTGCTTCCCACTTTCTAGTATTTTTGGGAGAGGGAGAAAAAGTTCATTCCACTCTTTCTCCCCTTTGCATAATTTTATAAAGCTCCATTGAGGCCCGGCGCCCGTTGTCTCTTTTCTAGACTTGAAACATCCTTTTCAGCCTTTCATCATAGGGAAGGTGCTCCATCTTAATCATCTTGGTTGCCCACATCTGTACTTTCCCCAGCTCTATTTCTGCATATAGCACACATAGGAATGGTCAGCATTTAACACTGTAGGCTGCCGTAGATAGGAAATCTTTTAATTGCATAGAACATTTGTCTTATAATCCATTCCATCCGTTCTAATAGAGTAACAAATTTCATAATTTAAAATAAAACAATTGCCTCAGAGCCAGTTTGGTGTAGTGGTTAGAAGTGTGGACTCTAATCTGAGAGTTTGATTCCCCATAAGAATATCAGAGAAGCCAATGTCGGATCAGGCCAGTGGCCCATCCAGTCCATCACTCTGTGTCACACAGTGACCAAAAATACCAGATGCCATCAGGAGGTCCAGCAGTGGGGCCAGGACACTAGAAGCCCTCCCACTGTTGCCCCCCCCCCCAAGCACCAAGAAGACAGAGCATCCCTTGCCCCAGCCTGAGAGTTCCTATCTATACCCTGTGACTAATAGCCACTGATGGACCTCTGCTCCATGTGTTTATCCAATTCCCTCTTATAAGAACACAAGAGAAGCCAGTGTCGGATCAGGCCAATGGCCCATCTAGTCCATCACTCTGTCACACAGTGACCAAAAATACCAGGTCCCATCAGGAGGTCCAGCAGTGGGGCCAGGACACTAGGAGCCCTCCCACTGTTGCCCTCCCACTGTTGCCCCCCCAAAGCACCAAGAATACAGAGCATCCCTTGCCCCAGACCGAGAGTTCCTATCCAGACCTTGTGGCTCATAGCCACTGATGGACCTGGCAACCCCATGCCGTCCATCCCCTGCAGTGGATGCAGCTTTGAGAATGACAGGAGTACTCCGTCTGTGAATGTTAGCTGCATAATGTGTCTTTTGTAGGACCGGCAAAAAGCTTCCGTACAAGAAGGCTGTCCCCCTTTTTGGAAGACTTCATGCAAGGAGAAGTGGGCTTATAATTCTAGAAACTCCCGTTGGGGCTTGACTTTTAAAACACTGATGTGAAATTGTCTGGTAGTTAGCAATCTGTATGTATTGAATGTTATTGCTTATTGAATGTAATGAATATCTATACCTAGGATGAAATAATGATACACTATGCACTTTACTAAATGATGACCATAAATAGAACACATTAGTTTGCTAAAAGGTTTTTGCAGTGTATATTTATTTGTTACTAGACCCACCTGGAGGTTGGCATCCCTGAACCTCAGTGGGGTGCAATGCCACAGAGTCCACCCTCCAAAGCAGCCGTTTTTTCCAGGGGGACCTCTGTAGTCTGGAGGGTGAGCTGTAATTCCGGGGGGATCCTCAGGTCCCACCTGGAGGCTGTTATCCCTGTCCTTTCTTCTGCCTTTGAGTTCTCCTGAATTTGGCAGCTTCCCCGTTCTCGATGGCCGAGCCGTCTCCGTAGCTTGCAGACGGTGAGGCAAACAGCAAGATAGAATTCCTGCCGCCTTTGGGCCGTGTAATTCAGAGCAGCATCTGGCTTGAAACACTATCCAAAGAAACCTGGCCCGTCTCTGATCCTAATCGGGTTGCGCCTGAGCTGCCGAGTGGAGCCGTCTGATTTGTGTTGGGGTTGGGAGTTTTGCTGAGGAGCACAGATTTTTTTCCCCCCAGCGGTGGAAAGAAACTGGGGAAGCATTCCCTTTCGGCTCGTGGAGGCCTTGGGAACAGCTGAGAGTCCGTAGAGTGTGTCCTTCGCCCTGGACCAGATAGCTTCGCTGCCAACTCTGTTGCCTCCCTTTTCAACTTTATCTCTTCGCAGCATCAGGGTGGGTGGGTCGCCGGGAGTTTTCAGGCCAAGGTTTTATTTATTTACAAAAATTGTATCCCGTCTTCCGGCCCTTACAGGGGCTACCAAGGCAGCTGACTGTTTAAAACATGCGTGATAATGATCCCATTTTAAAACCATTAAAAACAACCCCCCATAAAACACACATCATTAAAACAAATTTAAAAACAGCGTTAAAATACAGGCAAAACATTAAAACAGCAATTAAAATTCTGCAGGGCCTGCAAGGTGGAGCTCTTCTGCCAAGCCTTTGAGATGCCACACTGAATGATTTCCACCTAGCTGAATACTGTGCCTTCGTATCGACTCTTGGCCGCCGGCTCAACATCTATGGCCAAAGTAAAGAATCCAAGCCCTACAGAGCCTAACACCAGCTGCTATTTCCCTATGGTGGATGTTAAGACAGTTCCACTATCTTATGAGAGTTGTATTTTAAATGGTTAAATTATTAATTTGTTTTATTCTTTTATTGTCTATAATGCCTATGGCCTTGTTCGGGGCTATTTTGGGGCAGGAACGCACAGGAACGGCGTTCTGACTGGCTTCAGAGTTGGGCACGGCCACTGCAGCCAAAACCTCTGTGTGCGTGGCTACAGAGGGAAGACCTGGAGAGCGACCCCCCTGGTGACTCCAAGGCGGACGGGCCAGGGGGGCCCCTGGAAGGATCGGGGAGGCATTGAAATGCCTCCCCGTGCCTTCCCTGCCCTGTCCAAAGGCCAGCTTGCCCGGGCTCCCCACAGCCGCGGGGCACCCGTGCAAGCCAAGTGAAGGCAGTTTAAACAGCCTTCCTTTCAAGGGAGGGTTTGCCGGGGCTCCCTGCAGCCGCAGGGCACCCAGACAAGCCAAGGGAAGACATGGGGGCATGGCCTGATATGCTAATGAGCTGCACTATCAGGGGTGTGGCCTATTATGCTAATGAGTTCCTGCTGGCCTTTTTCTATCAAAAAAGCCCTGGCCTTGTTAGCCACCCTGAGCCTGCCCTGGCGGGGAGGGTGGGGTATATATCAAACAAACAAAGATTCATAAGGATGTTAGAGGAGGCCTGCTGGATCAGACCAGTAGTCTGTCTAGTCCAGCATCCCATCTCACACAGCAGCCAACTAGTTCCTCTGGATGGGCAACGACGGGGCATGGAGACTGAAGCCTTCCCCTGCTCAGTGCAGGATCAGCCGAGAGAGCATCCCTGACACAAGTGTTTGTCCAGCCACTGCTTAAAGACTGCCAGGGAGGGGGAGCTCACCACCTCCCAAGGCAGCCGATTCCACTGTTGGAACAACTCTGACTGTCAAAACGTTTCCCCTAATATCCAGCCGGTACCTTCCCACCCTGAATGTCAACCCATTATTGCGAGTATCCTCTCCTCTGCTGCCAAGAGGAACAGCTCCCTGCCCTCCTCTAAGCGACACAGCCCTTCAGATACTTCAAGAGAGCAATCCTACCCCCCCCTCCACCTCCTCTTCTCCAGACTGATCATTCCCAAGAAGTCCCTCGCGGCCTTCACGATGCCTGAGAACCGTGATTCAATTTGAGGCCACCGTAACCCCGCCCTCCCTTTCAGTGTCAGTCCTGCAGTAAATGAAGCAAATTGTATTCATTTGCAGTACTCGTAATAGCAAGTTTTGTAAATAAATGGTAAAGGAGAGTGTCTCTGAGCATGTACAGAATATCAGGGGAGCATGGCTTCCAAGAGTGGCCCAGAAGCATTTTGTCTCCTGCCCCTGCCTCTCCTGGCAGCCATTTGGCACTTCCGCCCCTGTCGGCCAAAAAGCTGGTGGCAGTTGCGGGTTGTGTGTGCGCGAGCGTGTGCATGCTGTGCTTGCCGAAGGTCGTAGTTGATTCCCCACAGAGGAGGCAGGGCTCAGTTATAAGGTAGCTTCCAGTGCTTATGATGAAGTGTGTGTGGGGGGAAGCAACACCACCTCTTATTTGAGTACCTGCTGGGTCTCAGGTGGATCCTCATAATTTCTTTGTTGGTCTGCTTGGTAACCTCTGTTCCCAGGTGCCACTCAGCCTCTGGGCTGTATACTGCACCCACAAGTGTTTGTTCTCTGTGCGAGTGTAAAGTACCATCAGGTCTCCGCCAACTTATGGCGACCTCCCATAGGGTTTCCAAGGCAAGAGACTAAGAGAAATGGTTTGCCGTTGCCTGCCTCTGTGCAGCAACCCAGGACTTCCTTGGTGGTCTCCCCATCCAGATACTAACCAGGGGCCGATCCTGCTTAGCTTCCCAGATCTGAAGGGATTGGGCTAGCCTGGGCTATGCAGGCTCGAGCAATGAAGAAACAGAGGTGGTTTGCTGTTGCCTGCCTCTGCACAGCAACCCAGGACTTCCTTGGTGGTCTCCCCATCCAGATACTAACCAGGGGCCGATCCTGCTTAGCTTCCCAGATCTGAAGGGATTGGGCTAGCCTGGGCTATGCAGGCTCGAGCAATGAAGAAACAGAGGTGGTTTGCCGTTGCCTGCCTCTGCGCAGCAACCCAGGACTTCCTTGGTGGTCTCCCCATCCAAATACTAACCAGGGGCCGATCCTGCTTAGCTTCCTAGGTGTGATGAAATCAGGCTAGCATGGGCCATACAGGTCAGGACAATGATTGCTGCACGAATCGCATATTTCACCCTTCTAGAAGGCAGTCTAGGCAGTGTGTTTCACGTGCACGTAGCTGGTCATCTCGCATTTATCTGACTAAATCTGAGAAGCATTGCATTTGCCGCGAGGTCTTCTTTATGGTAGCCTTTTCTCTGTGTGGTTGACTTAGTCATAATTTTCCTTTTAACTTCACCGCCGGCATAGGTACTTGCGTTGGGCAAAAAGACGAGATAACAAAGAAGTAAGGTGACACGTCCTTCTTCTGCCGAGGCAGGGATTTTGAAGCCGTGGATTACGCAGGCTCCCTCTTCTAATCCAGCAAATGGGGAAAGATTGCTGAGATAGAGATCTTTAACATACAAACTCCATTTTTAAATTCACTCTGCAGAAGTCCAGTTCTGCAGCTTTATATACTTTGCCAAATGGTTGTTTAATGTAGTTTTTTCTCTTATAAGAACATAAGAGAAGCCAATGTTGGATCAGGCCAAAGGCCCACCCAGTCCAACACTCTGTGTCACACAGGGGCCAACAATACCAGGTGCCCTCAGGAGGTCCAGCAGTGGGGCCAGGACACTAGAAGCCCTCCCAACTGTTGCCCCCCCCCCAAGCACCAAGAAGACAGAGCATCCCTTGCCCCGGACTGAGAGTTCCTATCTATACCTTGTGGCCGATAGCCACTGATGGACCTCTGCTCCAGATGCTTATCCAGTTCCCTCTAATAAGAACATAAGAAAAGCCAGTTTTGGATCAGGCCAATGGTCCATCCAGTCCAAGAATACAGAGCATCCCTTGCCCCAGACCGAGAGTTCCTATTTATACCTTGTGGCTAAGAGCCACTGAGGGACCTCTGCTCCGTATCTATATATCTAATTCCCAACATGCCCCCTCTGTGCAGATATCTAAATCCACACATCGGGGGCACTTGGGGGCAGGGAGATTTTCCTGCACATTTTGGGGC
>NW_015171529.1:683597-695536 GCF_001447785.1 Gekko japonicus | reverse complement strand
CACCAAGAATACAGAGCATCCCTTGCCCCAGGCTGAGAGTTCCTATCTATACCTTGTGGCTTATAGCCATTGATGGACCTCTGCTCCATACGCTTATCTAATTCCCTCTTGAAGCCGTCCATGCTTGTAGCCTTCACCACCTCCTGTGGCAGTGAATTCCATATGTGAATCCCTCTTTGGGTGAAGAAGGACTTCCTTTTATCCATTCTAACCCAACCGCTCAGCAATTTCATGGAGAGCCCCGGGTTCTCGTATTGTGAGAAAGGGAGAAAAAGTACTTCTTTCTCAGCCTGCTCTAGCAAGCCGTAGTTCTGATAAGAGCTGTTCTTGAAAAAGAGCAGTTTCTGTCAAGAGCTCTCTCAGCCCCGCCTGCCTCACAGGGTGCCTGTCATGGGGAGGGGAAGGGAAAGGAGTTTGTAAACCGCTCTGAGACACCTTTGGGTAGTGAAGGGCAGGGTATAAATCCAATCTCTTCTTCTTCATCATCTTATAGACCTCGATCACGTCACCCCTCAGCCGTCATTTCTCCAAGGTAAAGAATAAAGAATATTCAGGGAGCTCAGGGTACTCCCCTCCCCTACCGTTTGCCACCCCAGGACAATGCCCGACATCTTGGAGCAAACCAAGGGCCTTTGTGGGTTATATGTCAAACCCCCCCCCACCTGCTGCATGCGAAAAAGCACGCTCGTCCCCCCCCCCCATCGGCTGCTTCCTCTAGTTTAAACGGAGCTGAATTAAATCGATCTGTAGTTCGCAGAGGATTTGGTTCGGACTTTCAGCGGGATAATGTTACCATGACTGCCTTTTCAGTTTTGCACAGCTCTGCTTAAGCTGTGTCCTTCAAGCTGAGCGGCCAAGGTGTGTACCTCAATGGATGTTACCTTACAGAATGCGTTGATACCGGGCGGTGATAGGCGAACTGGCTGCGACTCACCTGTGCCAATAGAAACATTGATTTTTGCAGACCGCATCTTGCTTTGACACCTTTCGGAGGTGAAAAAGCTCGTCCCAGCAGCCGCAGAAGTGGAAATGTGTCTTTGGATGCATGTGGGGCAAGTCAGCTGACGCGCAGCAGTTGCTTGCCTTGACCGCAGCTTCCGGGCGTTCCATAATAAATGCAAACTCTGGAGGCAATAAATCAAGCATTCAGAGAAGACCGTGAAAGGAATGAAGAGATGCCGGAGGAGCAGACTTTAACGCTATTGGCACGCAGGAGGTCCCAGGTTCAATCCCCAGCATTTCCCGTTAAAAGGACCAGGCAGAAAGTGCTGGGAAAGACCTTGACCTGAGACCCTGGCTCAGAGGCAGAGCCTCTGCTTGGCATGCAGAAGGTCCCAGGTTCAATCCCCGGCATCTCCACTTGAAAGGAATAGGCAGTATGTGATGGGAAAGACCTCCTGCCTGAGACCCTGGAGAGCTGTACAGAGGGGCCGTGGCTCAGAGGTAGAGCATCTGGTTGGGATGCAGAAGGTCCCAGGTTCAATCCCCGGCATCTCCAGTTGAAAGGAACAGGCAGTAGGTGATGGGAAAGACCTTGACCTGAGACCCTGGCTCATTGGCAGAGCCCCTGCTTGGCACGCAGAAGGTCCCAGGTTCAATCCCCGGCATCTCCAGTTAAAAAGGACCAGGCAAGAGGTAATGGGAAAGACCTCCGCCTGAGACCCTGGAGATCTGCTGCTAGTCAGAACAGACAATACTGACCTTGATGGACTGGTGGTCTGATAAGGCAGCTTCATGCATGTTTTTATTGCGGCTGGGCTGTGACTCAGTGGCAGAGCATCTGCTTGGCATGCAGAAGGTCCCAGGTTCAATCCCCGGCATCTCCAGTTAAAAGGACCAGGCAGAAGGTGATGGGAAAGACCTCCGCCTGAGACCCTGGAGAGCTGCTGCCAGTCTGAGTAGGCAATACTGACCAGGATGAACTGATGATCTAATTCAACGTAAGGCTGCTTCAGGTGTGTTTACACGAGTTCAGTTCCACCGTGTGCACAACGGCATTGCGTTGTGGCACCGACCGGTCTTCGTGTTACAGAAGCGTCTGCTTTTCTAGGAAGCGGTCCCGAAAACATAGAAATTATAAAGAAAGTAAGCAAATCCCGCAGTCCTCATGCAGGTGGCCCAGAGTGACTTCCCGGGCCTTTCCCTCCCCCCTCCCACATGTCAAATGAGACCACTTGTGAAACGTGAACTCCTGCGCCACCGATTGCAATCGGACAAACAGCCGGCATCCGCCACCCCATCCTGAGAAGAGCGGAGGGCGGAGGTTTGTTTCTGCACCTACCGGGATGCGAATGTTTATTTAAAACCAACCGACCTGGAGCTTTGGTAGGAATGAGCAGGGATTAGCCGGCCAAGGTTCCAGGTTATAAAAGCCTCCGCCTGCTTTGTTTTCGATGAAAGGAACTGCCAGAGCTGGAAGGCTTTGGGCGGCCGCGCCATGTATTATGACTGTCTTTACGCAGTGCCTTTTGACCGTAAGTACCTGTGAAGAGCTTCCTACTTTGGGTCTGCCATGCTGCGGAGGTCGCACTTTCTTGCACATCCGTTGTGTCTGGCGAAAGTGGCAAGCTCCATTCATTAAGGCTGCTAACCTCCAGGCGGGGCCTGGAGGTCTCCCAGAATTATAACTCCTGGAGAAAGGGGCTGCTTTGGAGGGTGGACGCTATGGCATTATACCCCGCTGGGGTCCCTAGCCTCCCCAAACTCCACGCTCTCCAGGATGTAAACCCCCCCCCCCAAATCGCCAGGAATGTCCCCGTCTGGGAATGGCAACCCTCCCATTCAGGCAGGAAGCTCCCGAGCTCAAACTCCTGAGCGTTGTGACCAATGCACCCTCTAAGCCAGTTTGGTGTAGTGGTTAAGTGTGCGGACTCTAATCCGGGAGAACCGGGTTGGATTCCCCACTCCTCCACTTGCACCTGCTGATGTGACCTTGGGTCAGTCGCAAGCTCTGGCACAGCTGTCCTTGAAAAAGAGCAGTTTGTGTCAGAGCTCTCTCAGCCCCACCCACGTCACAGGGTGTCTGTTGTGGGAAGGGGAGGGAGTTTGTAAGCCGCTCTGAGACTCCAAGTGAAGGGCGGGGTATCAATCCAATCTCTTCTTCTTCTCTTCTAAGCTGTGGACTCTAGTGAGCAAAAATTCTACCTTGTGAGCTACTGGCATTCAAGCTGTGAGCCAGTGATTTGGCTACTGCATAAATTAGTTTGCTCTGGAGCCCTCCTTCCTGAGCGAAGACAAAAATCTGTGAGCCAGAGGCTAAAAAAACTGTGAGCTAGCTCACGCTAACTCAGCTTAGAGGGAACACTGGTTGTGACTCCAGGGCCGAAATCTTCTCGGTCGCCCCAGTGGCTGCGTGGTTCATCTTGCCCATTCTTGCTTTCGGGTCAGAGGTGTGTCTGCTACCCAGGAGGTATTTGTGAAGTGACAGCTCTTTCCAAAAAATAAGGAGACCCCCACCACTTTCCCACTTATGCTTGCTCCAGTGTAGATTTAAGGCCAGTAGTACAACATCCTGTTTTAGAGGGGGTGGTGGTGGTGGAGAGAACGTTCCCAGCGCCGGTGGCCGAAAGGGAGAAGAACCTCGAAAGGTGCCAGAAATAGGAAAAAGTTTAGCACCTGCAGTTTCTAGAACACTCTGTTTATGGGTTGCAGCTCCTAGGTGTGACAGGAGGCTATGCAAGTAGACAGTTTGGTGTCGTGGTTAAGTGCGCAGACTCTAATCTGGGAGAACCGGGTTTGATTCCCTGTGCAGTTCCCTCAGACCAAATAATTATATTTTATGAACCTACCTAACCACTGCAAACATCTTCCAAGGACCTGCTTTGGGTGTCCCCGGCGCCCCACCAGCCTCACAGGGTGTCTGTTGTGGGAAGGGAAAGGAGTTTATAAACCGCTCTGAGACTCAGAGTGAAGGGTGGGGTATAAATCCAATTTCTCTTCCTCCTCCTCCTCCTTGAGGTTCTTTTCCTGTTTGGTCCCCACTATCGTGGGATGTCATAATTTGGGATACGTTTGTTGTGAGAGGAATGATCAGTTTGGCTCCTGGTTGCAGGTTGGTGGTTAAGAGTGCAGACCCTAATCTGGGAGAACCGGGTTTGATTCCTCACTCCTCCAACTGCAGCTGCTGGTGTGACAGAGCTGTTCTCTTAGGAGCAGTTCTCCAAAGAGCTCTCTCAGCCCCACCTACCTCACCGGGTGTCTGTTGTGGGGAGGGGAAGGGAAAGGAGTTTGTGAGCCGCTCTGAGACTCCTTTGGGTAGTGAAGGGCGGGGTATAAATCCAATCTCCTCTTCTTCTTTTACCTCACAGGGTGTCTGTTGTGGAGAGGGGAAGGGAAAGGAGTTTGTGAGCCGCTCTGAGACTCCTTTGGGTAGTGAAGGGCGGGGTATAAATCCAATCTCCTCTTCTTCTTTTACCTCACAGGGTGTCTGTTGTGGAGAGGGGAAGGGAAAGGAGTTTGTGAGCCGCTCTGAGACTCCTTTGGGTAGTGAAGGGCGGGGTATAAATCCAATCTCCTCTTCTTCTTTTACCTCACAGGGTGTCTGTTGTGGAGAGGGGAAGGGAAAGGAGTTTGTGAGCCGCTCTGAGACTCCTTTGGGTAGTGAAGGGCGGGGTATAAATCCAATCTCCTCTTCTTCTTTTACCTCACAGGGTGTCTGTTGTGGAGAGGGGAAGGGAAAGGAGTTTGTGAGCCGCTCTGAGACTCCTTTGGGTAGTGAAGGGCGGGGTATAAATCCAATCTCCTCTTCTTCTTTTACCTCACAGGGTGTCTGTTGTGGAGAGGGGAAGGGAAAGGAGTTTGTGAGCCGCTCTGAGACTCCTTTGGGTAGTGAAGGGCGGGGTATAAATCCAATCTCCTCTTCTTCTTTTACCTCACAGGGTGTCTGTTGTGGAGAGGGGAAGGGAAAGGAGTTTGTGAGCCGCTCTGAGACTCCTTTGGGTAGTGAAGGGCGGGGTATAAATCCAATCTCCTCTTCTTCTTTTACCTCACAGGGTGTCTGTTGTGGAGAGGGGAAGGGAAAGGAGTTTGTGAGCCGCTCTGAGACTCCTTTGGGTAGTGAAGGGCGGGGTATAAATCCAATCTCCTCTTCTTCTTTTACCTCACAGGGTGTCTGTTGTGGAGAGGGGAAGGGAAAGGAGTTTGTGAGCCGCTCTGAGACTCCTTTGGGTAGTGAAGGGCGGGGTATAAATCCAATCTCCTCTTCTTCTTTTACCTCACAGGGTGTCTGTTGTGGAGAGGGGAAGGGAAAGGAGTTTGTGAGCCGCTCTGAGACTCCTTTGGGTAGTGAAGGGCGGGGTATAAATCCAATCTCCTCTTCTTCTTTTACCTCACAGGGTGTCTGTTGTGGAGAGGGGAAGGGAAAGGAGTTTGTGAGCCGCTCTGAGACTCCTTTGGGTAGTGAAGGGCGGGGTATAAATCCAATCTCCTCTTCTTCTTTTACCTCACAGGGTGTCTGTTGTGGAGAGGGGAAGGGAAAGGAGTTTGTGAGCCGCTCTGAGACTCCTTTGGGTAGTGAAGGGCGGGGTATAAATCCAATCTCCTCTTCTTCTTTTACCTCACAGGGTGTCTGTTGTGGAGAGGGGAAGGGAAAGGAGTTTGTGAGCCGCTCTGAGACTCCTTTGGGTAGTGAAGGGCGGGGTATAAATCCAATATCATCATCATCATCTCCTCCTCCTCCTCCTCCTCCTCCTCATCCTCATCATCATGAGACCTCCAGTCCCCACAAGCTATTCCTGGTGACCCTCTATCCCCCTCCTCTCCCAGACCAACATTTTGGGGGTGTTTGGGGTTGCTGTATGAAAGAAATCGGCAATAATCACCTCTCTCTGCAGGGCCCAACCCATCACCTTCCTGACTGCAGAAGAGTTGAAAACAGCGGGAGAGATATGTGTGGTAGTTCTGAGACGGGAGAACTGTGCAGTTCCCTCAGACTTCAAATAATTATATTTTATGAACCTACCCAACCACTGCAATCATCTTCCAAAGCCCTGCTTTGGGTGTCCCCATAGTTTGAGATTAGGCAGGCAGCAACCCTGGAGAGGGCCTTCTCAGTTGTGGCACCGAAGCTCTCGAATTCGCTCCCCAGAGAGACTTGTCTGCTTCCTTCTGTTGCTGTTCCTTCTGTTGCTTCCCCAGTGGTGAAGACTTTTTTGTTTCATCTGGCATTCCCTCAGGGATCCCTGCTTCTCGCTCTGACTTTTTATTGCTGTTGTTGTTTTTGTTCTTGTTGTTTTTATGTTTTTGTATGTGTATTTTAGCTTAGTTTTAATTGTTTTAGTGATATGTTTGGTTTGGTTTAAATGGTTTTTCAGACGTGTTTTTTTATTATGCATGTGTTTAATCTGTTAGCTGCCCGAACAGGGCAGAAAGATGAGGTATGAATTTTGTAAATACATTTTTAGAACAGGTTGATAACATAGTAGAAGATTGCTGTTGAAGTGAACTTTGCTACTTTTTGCCACTTTCTGTGTGAGGTCAAAGAAGACGGGGACGGCAAAGGATGAGATGGTTAGACAGTGTCATCGATGCAACGAACATGAAGTTGAGCAAACTTCAGAGGATGGCGGAAGACCGGAAGGCCTGGAGGGAGCTGGTCCATGGGGTCGCAAAGAGTCGGACTCGACTGTGCGACTGAACAACAACAAACTATGATTCACTTCTTACACTATGAACCTTGTGGTCTCTGGTGAAATTGCTGAAACCAGGTTCCATTAACACAGCTGGCAAACTGAAGGAGTCAAAGGAAACACATCTTCCAAGTATCTAGAATGGGCGTTTTTGCAAAGGCTGTTCGGGAAATGTTATGACTTATGTGGACTCCTCCTGTCAAGTTACACTGACTACATGGACTTTATGTCTTATCTTCAAAGGAGGAAATATTGTATCTTATGCCTTATTATAGTTACAGTATGCATTAGTGTTGTTGTGACACCACCAACTTTATAATGGTTTAATATATTGTTTTGGCAATCTTTGATGGTGTTTTCTACTAGTGGAATTTGTATATTTGGGAACTTTGTGTGTGTGGCTGTTACTGGAAGGGCGAAGCAGGTACGGCAAGATTAAGTCCACTCGCTAAAATAGTGGTAATAATGAATAACAAGCCGAGAGCCATTGTACTGTAGTGGTCTGAGTGTCGGAAAAGGGTCTGAGAGACACAGGTTCGAATCCCCACTCCTCCCATGGAAGCTTGCAGGGTGACCTTGGGCCAGTCACATGCTTTCAGCCTAACCTACCTCACAGGGTTGTTATTAGGATAAAATGGAGCAGAGGAGAATGATGTGCATACTCTTAACAGTATCTGGTGGTGGTGGTGGTGGTGATGAGGAATAACTTTTCCCCCGTGACAAAATGCTGCAGACACAGGGCTGTGAAAAGGTGGTGTTCCTTCAAATAAAAGATAGCTGCCTCAAGGGAATACATGCTGATCCATTTGCAATGAATGAACATCATTTATTGCACAAAATAAATTTCATTTGAAACACTCCAAGAACCCACGGGACTGTTGGACAGCAGAGCCTAGCGTTTTCCTCTCAGAGACACGTCTGTTCTTGCTTTGGGAAAGTGTGCCACCGGTATGCTTAACTGCTGTGCGCCATTCTCCTTTTCAGATCTGAGGCTAGGACCTAGGTATTTAGTTGTGTTGATGAGCCTGGGCCCAGAAACTCTGGACAGATAGCAGTCAGTGTTACCTCTAAGCCAGGGGTGTCAAACATGTGGCCCGGGGGCCAGATCAGGCCCCCTGCAAGGCTTCTATCAGGCCCGCAGTGGAACTGGCTGGCTTCTGCTTCTTCTTCCAGTTCTGCTGTTGCTTTATCATCGTAGGTTTGCAGCTTACAGATACACACCTGAACAGCATAGTCAAGATTGCAACAGCACAGACATTTTGATGCAATAATTCAGAGCAAGAGGTGTCAGTTATCACACACTGTTAAATAAACAAAATATTACAAGAGTGCTAATGTTTTAAGCACGTTTTTATTTTAAGAAAAAAAAACAACCCTTTGTGTTTGTGTCCTTTATAAAGTTTATATCTCTGCTACCTGGCATTACATTTTATGACACACATGGCCCGGCCCAACAAGCTCTCGTTTACGTCAGATCCGGCCCTCATAACAAATGAGTTCGACACCCCTGCTCTAAGCTGTGTGCATGAGTGGCCGCTCACACACACAGGAAGCCCTCCCGCTCAGTGGCTGTCTGGAGCCGCGCAGGGTCTGGCACTGCCCGTTGCTCATTTTAAGATTACAAAAGTTATACGCGGGGGGGGGGGGATAGAGGAAACATTGATAGCAGTACTTGGAAAGATAGGAGGTGAAAAGGTCGCCTGGTTCCACTCAAGTTCCCTCCCCAGAACACTGGAGCAGCAGTGTTTGTAGGAGCACAAACAAAGCAGGCAGCCAGTCTGAGAAGCGTGGGTCAGGATTCCCCACAACGGGACCGAAGATACTGGGGCACAGCCCTTGGCTTTTCATGGGGCAGCCGGACATAGTGTGCCGGAACTTCCCAGAACTGGGAGTGGAACGTAAGAGTCATGGCTCGGCCCTCCAGGTAGAAACCGCAGTGGCAGAAACCTGATCCCCAATGCCCGAGCTGTTAGATCAGGGGTGCCCAGCCTTTCTGAGCCTGTGGGTACCTTTGGGATTCTGACACGGGGCGGTGGGCACAGTCACAAAATGGGATATGGAGGGGGGGGGCCCCCACAGTCACAGAGGAACCCCAAGTTCGGGGAACAAGAGGAGTACTTTTTAAAAAATACACCGTGAAAGAAGAGAGACAAACACTGGGATAGCAGCTGCCATTGAAACAACGTCACTTTAATCTGCGCAGCCAATCATGTTTCAGTGGCCAATCAAGAAGCCATACTGGGCAGGAGGCCCTTTGGTGGGCACCAGTTGTCGGCAGGCACTGTGGTGCCCATGGGCACCACGTTGGGGACCCTTCGTTAGATGTTCCTCGCGTGCCACTCACTAATCTCCTCTGTTTCCCCTTTGCCTTTCTTCCGAACGCTGGAGAGCAGGGCCTTTCTTCGATTTCCTTTCTGGGGTCATTGCATAAACCTTCCTCTTCTGCGTCTCTACAGAAGGCTCCATGCGGCCCAGCGAGACAGTGTCAGAGTCCAGCCCGGGCTCCACAGCCACACAATCGGGGGTGCCGACACAGGTGGTCCAGCAAGTCCAAGCGACACAGCAGGTACGGATATTGATCAAGTTTGTTGTGACAAAAGTAGATGTGATTATGCCATTTGGGACATATCTTTCAACTAGGAATAAGGCTCGTTGTAGAAATAAATACAACGAGCTCTAGAAAGAGGCTCTGGGAGAGTGCCACGGCCTTGGGCACTCAGCGTCATTTTCTCCAGAGGAACTGATCTCTGCTACCTGAAGAGCACTTGTAATTTTGAGTAATCTCCAGCCGTCACCTGGAGATTGGCAACAATTGTTACCCAGGAGGAAATGGCTGGTTGGGAGGGTGGAGTCTATGGCATTGTACCTGTCTGAGGTCTCACCCTTCCTCAAACCTCCAGGCTCCTCCCCTCAAATCTCCATGAATTTTCCAACCTGGAGTTGGCAACCCTATCTCCTTCCCAGCTAAGCACGAACCTGCCATTATCTGCCCCTCTGATTTAAGCTTTCCATCTCCTCCCCCCTCCCTCCTGGAGAGCAGTTGTAATTTTGAGTGATCTCTAGCCCTCATTTGGAGATTGGCAGCAGTGGTTCCCCAGGAGGGAATGGCTGGTTGGGAGGATGGAGTCTACGGCATTGTACCTGTCTGAGGTCCCACCTCTACTCAGACCTCACCCTCTCCAGGTTCCATCCCTCAAATCTCCAGGAATTCCCCACCTGGAGTTGGCAACCCTATCTTCTTCCCAGCCAATCATCAACCTGCCTTTATTTCCCCCTCACTCTTCAGCTTTCCATCTCCCCCACACATCTGCAGCCTCTTCCGTGCACTGAAACCCTGACTGCCACGTCACATTGGCTGTCATGGGGGGCCACCTCAGCAGGGTATAAGGACACAAAGTCCACCATTTTCTCCAGGGGAACTGATCTCTGCTATCTAGTCCAGCATCCTGTCTCAGACAGTGACCAACCAGTTCCTCTGGAGGGCCAACAACAGGGCAGAGAGGCCGAGGCCTTCCCCTAGTAAGAGCATCAGAAGAGCCTGGCTGGACCAGACCAGGGAGGGTCCATGTAGTCCAACATCCTATCTCACATCTAGTCCAGCATCCTCTGGAGGGCCAGCAACAGGGCAGAGGGGCCGAGGCCCCGAAGAAGGGCCTCCTAAGATGAACAGAGTAGACCTGTAGGTTCACGTGAGAGAAGGCAGCTAGGCTGGCCCCGAGCCATATTGGGCTTTAGAGGTCAATACCAGCACCTTGAATGGGTCCAGAAGCAAATTGGGAGCCAGTGTTGACGGAACGAGACCGGAGCCATCTGGTCCCTTTGGCAGTAGCAGTTAGAGTGCTGGACTAAGATCTGGGTGACCCAGGTTCAGATCCCCACTCTGGCCATGGAGGCTTGCTGGGTGATCTTGGAACAATTTAGCTACACACTCTCCGCCTCCCCTACCTTGCAGCGCTGTCGTGAGGATAAGATGGCAGACGGGGGAATGACATGCCCTGCTTTGGGTCCTCATAAATGAGCCGCGGTGGCTCAGAGGTTAAGACGCTGAGCTGCAGACCGGAAGGTCGGTAGTTCGGCAGTTCGAGACCCGAGTGTGCCGCATGACGGAGTGAGCTCCTGCCTCTGGCCCCAGCTCCTGCCAACCTAGCAGTTCGAAAGCAGGAAATTGGAAGCAGATGAATAGCGACCACCTCGGTGGGAAGGCTACAGCGTTCCGTGCGCCTCGGCATTTAGTCATGCCGGCCACATGACCACAGAGAAGTCTTCGGACAGCGCCGGCTCTTCGGCTTGGAAACAGAGAGGAGCGCCACCCCCTAGAGTCGGATTCGGCCAGCTTTCGAGCAAGGGAAAACCTTTACCTTTGCCTTAAATGAAGTGAAATAACTATAAAACAAAAATAAATGCCTGAGAGCAGGTGGCCAGGTGTGTTTCTGCCGGTGGGAGAGGCGCACAGACCTTTCAACTAGAGTGGGAGGTTTGGAGTACGAGTTCCTGTGTTTTATCCCACACACTGTTCTTAAGTCGTTAACAGCAAAACTGCTCCTCTCAGCTAGACTCGGCATCCCCCTCTGCTAAACGCAGAAAAGAAATGCTCGGCTGGCTGGGTTTCTCCGAGAGGGCGGGATTTATAAGCGGTTTGGGCCACTCTGGGGCAAGACGCTGACCTGCCGCTGCTGCGAGTTGCCTCCCGTTTGCCCTCACCCTCTGCTCTTTTGTTTTGGCAGAGGCTCCTGGTCCAAGCCAGTGTGCAGGCCAAGGCGGGGACGGCCTCCCCTCTGCAGCTCACAGGTGTTCAAGTGCCCCAGCAGGTGAGTCCGTTTGTTGCATGTGCCCGCCCCCTGGGCTCCTTACTGCCGGAGCTCTGTTCCTGTGCGCTCCTGCAGGAAATGACCCCTGGTTCTTAAGTCGTTAACAGCAAAGCTGCTCCTCTCAGCTAGACTCGGCATCCCCCTCTGCTAAACGCAGAAAAGAAATGCTCGGCTGGCTGGGTTTCTCCGAGAGGGAGGGATTTATAAGCAGTTTGGGCCACTCCGGGGCAAGACGCTGACCTGCCGCTGCTGTGAGTCGCCTCCCGTTTGCCCTCACCCTCGCCTCTTTCGTTTTGGCAGAGGCTCCTGGTCCAAGCCAGTGTGCAGGCCAAGGCGGGGACGGCCTCCCCTCTGCAGCTCACAGGTGTTCAAGTGCCCCAGCAGGTGAGTCCGATCCGGTCCTCTGTGATGCTCCTTCAGTCTCTTCCCGTATGTCTAGCTACGGCCGTTGGGCGGCCATCCGTTGGCTGTCCCCCCCCCCCCCCCCCCCGCGGGGGCCCCTTTG
>NW_015171529.1:673366-683158 GCF_001447785.1 Gekko japonicus | reverse complement strand
CCATAAAATGTAAACTGAAAGGATCTGCCTCAATATGCCTCAGGCCCGTGCAGGATAGGTGGATGGGGTTAACCCTTTAGCCTCCACTCAGTTTTGTCCCGACTCTGCTGTCAGCATTGTAAAGGAGACAAGGCATGTCCTTTAAAAACACATATTTTGTCTAAGCTCTCAAAAGGTTCAATCACGTAGTTGTGCACTGATGATCGTGATGGGATATAATTGTAGAACCATAGATTTTGTTGTTATTTTTGTCTACCTGCTGGCTCTGTGTCCTGAAGCAGGTGAAACTGAGTTTTAAAATATTCCTGACAGTTGACAATCAAAGATGAGAAGGCTTAGAGGGGACTTGATTGCAGTCTTCAAGTATCTGAAGGGCTGTCATGTAGAAGACGGAGCAGATCTATTCTCTCTTGCTCCGGATTGCAAGAGTAGATCTAACGGGTGGAAATTACCAGGGAGTCGACACCGGCTAAATATCAGGAGAAACTTCCTGACTGTCAGAGTGGTTGAGCAGTGGAACGGACTGCCTCGGGAGGTGGTGGATGCTCCTTCGCTGGACGTTTCCAAGCGGAGGCTGGACGACCCGCTTTCGGGTATGTTGTAGGGCTATCTTTCGGCTGTGCTCCTGCAGAGTGCAGGGGGTTGGACTAGATGACCTGCAAGGTCCCTTCCAACTCTTAACATGCTATGATTCTATGATGCATTAGACAGGGTGAGCTGGCGATCAAGAGCTTAGGGGAACTTCCACTGAAGAGCCAAGTTCTGGTGGCATCTTGGAGACCAACAGGATTTTCAGGGCATAAGCTTTCAAGAGCTTTCTGACAAGGGCCGCGATCACACACACTACACTTTCAAACTGGATTTTGCCAGTTCACAACAGTAGAATCCAGTTGGAAAGTGCACTGAAAGTGGATCATTTAGTGTGCGTAATCGCAGCCAAAGAGAGCTTTCTGGGGAGGGGGGGTGATTTTTTTTTTGCGCGTGTGTGTGTGCCTGGAAGTCACGTTTGACTTCTGGCGACCCCAAGTGGGGGCTCAGATGCTTCAGAGAGGTGGCTTGCTAGTGCCTGCCTCTGCCTCCCGTCCCTGGTATTCCTTGGAGGTCTCCCATCCAAATGCTTGCCAGGGTCGGCCCTGCTTAGCTTCCAAGCTCTGATGAGATTGGGCTTACCTGGCCTATCCAGGTCAGGGCAGGTGAAGATTGCTCTGACTCTCGAAAATCTTTTCAGTCTCCAAGGTGCTGCCGTACTCTCAAATCTTGTTCTTCTACCGCAAACCGACACCGTTACCCTCTGAAACGTCCTCTGAAAGAGGATTCACGAATGGGCTTTTCGTTAGTGTTTCAGGGCCTGACAGTTGACAATCAACTCAGTATATTCACTCATTCATTCATTCACATTATTCGTAGTCCGTCTTTCTTAGTGAGACACGGAGTGAGTCAGTATAGTCAACAGGATGGGACAGCCAGTGAGCACTTCAATAGGGTTTGGGCTGAAGAAATCTGAAAACAAGCAGAAATCTGAGACGACGCGTAAGCCTTTGAACACAGCACATTGAACAATGCAGACATTACACAGAAGGATTCCTCCTCCAGCACCCTCTCTATTTGGCGTCCCGTCGGGATCGTCTATATCCCATACTGGGCCAATTTTTAGAGACCCCTGATGATTTTGAGCTCCTTTTCTTGCTCGATAATCCAGATACAGAAATGACTGAAATAGTAGCAAAGTTTCTTTGCAGTGCCACGGTCCTACGGCCTGATAAGTGATACTTCGAATTAGGTTTTATTATGATGTTACTCTCTGATGTTGCTTTGCAATTTTAATTTTACTCTGCATGATTTTGTATTTAGATCACTGTATCTTTATTTATATGCCAATAAGAGGCTTGACACAGCAGGATCATACTTAGATTCACAGAATCACAGAGTTGCAAGGGACCTCCAGGGTCATCTAGTCCAACCCCCTGCACAATGCAGGAAATTTACAAATACCCCCCCATGACCCTTGTTCTATGCCCAGAGTGGGGGGGAACCCTCCAGGATCCCCGGCCAAACTGGCCTGGAGAACAATTGCTTCCTGACCCCAAAGTGGCAATCAGCATTTCCCTGGGCATGTAAGAAAAATAGCAGAAAAGCAGTGGAAGATATGACCTGGTCACGTGTTATAGTCCTCAGTTCCAAGCGATCTTTCTGAACTGTTCTGAACTCTATTACCTGTGTAAAAAAGGGCCTCCTGGATGATTGAGTGTTGCATAGTTTGTGGAAAGTCAGGACCTTCCAGACCTTCTCGGACAGGCCGTCCTGTAAGAAGGGGCCAGCACCGAGAGGCTCTTGTTCATTTCTACAAAGCCCATACGTGAGAATTGTCTGTGGATTTCAGCTTGACTTCACGCACCAGCACAGCAGTTTTAGTTATCTGATTGCTTGCTTGCAAGATCTCTAAATGGTTTTACAGCTGCCCGAGTGATTTACAAAACGGTCCAGTGAAATGCCTTAAACTTGCATGCTATCTGGTGCCAGACTTGCATGGAGGCAGTTGTGGCAGACATTAATGTTTACATGAAGAGTGGCTAATGAAAAACGATTTGTATCATATCCATTTTGTGGTAAGAACAAGCAACATGTGGCTTGGGAGCGGACTCTTTGTAATCCATCAGCCAGTTTAGGTTTCATCCGAGCCTGTCCATCTGGGCCCAGTTTGGCAAGACGTATAGTGATTAACCACGCTTGCTTCTCTTGTGTCATCCTGTTCTAGCGGCTGGTGGTGCAGAGTACTTCGCAAGCTAGTAAAGGAGGATCAGTCACCCTGGCTGTCCACGGCGTGCAGCAAGTCCACTCTTCACCTGAGGTGGGTGGCAAAAAGTTCAGGTGCAGCAGCTTTGAGGAAAGCATGCTTTAGATGTTCCATCCAACCATTAGTCCCAAGAACTGTGTTCTGGTGCTTCACACTGATTCATCATCCTGCCCAGCTTTAGGGATGGCACACTGAATTGCTGTCCCCTCCCCTTTATTGCTCTTTTGATAGCAAGAGTGAATAGACGTGGTGTGTATACAGAGATCAGGCTCTGAGCATTCAAAGTATAAGAAAGTATCAGGCAAAAAATAAAAAGAGTACACACCTGGTCTTCAAGCATCAGGCTGAGCAGGGGTACAAAGAAAAGGTGAAAACATGCAGTCCTGTAAACTCCCTATTTATCCTGACTGTTGTTTGTAGGATAGCCTGATCAATCTTGAAGTTGCATCATTTAAAACTCCATCATTATTTTAGTTCTCAAAGTTTGGACTTCTTCCCATTGTCCCTCGATGCAAGTTCCTCGGCAAAAGTTAAGTCCTTCATAGCTTGTGCCTCCCCAGCTAAAAGCTGAAAGATAAGAGAAAGCGTCTTCCTCATGTCCTGATAATTTATAACCTCCCCTTTGAGAGTCAATCCTTGATCTCCCTGCCCCAAGAGGAAGAAATTACTATCAAGCTGTTTGGCTGCCGCAGGCTCTGTCCCTCAAGAGCCAGTTTGGTGTAGTGGTTAAGAGCGACAGACTCTAATCTGGAGAACTGGGTTTGATTCCCCACTCCTCCACTTGCAGCCAGCTGGTGCTCTTGGGTCAGTCGCAGTTCTCTCAGAGCTCTCTCAGCCCCACCTACCTCACAAGGTATTTGTTGTGCAGAGAGGAAGGGAAGGAGATTGTAAGTTGCTCTGAGACTCCAAGTGAGGGGCGGGGTATAAATCCAAATCCAACTCTTCTTCGGGTAGTGAAAAGCAGGGTATAGAAATCAACTCCTCCTCCTCCTCCTCTTCTTCTTCTTCCTCTCCTCCTCCTCCTCATCTTTTTCTTCTGACATTCCATCAATGTATGAGATGATAAACCTTTTGTTCTTACTTTAGGGCCAGATCCATTTACATAACTAAGTATTGAAATACTCTGTTCTTGGGGGGGAAGAGAGGCCATGCTGTATCAGGACAATGGCCCATCCAATTCAACACTCCGTGTCACACAGTGGCTGAAACCCAGAGGCTATCAGGAGGTCCACCAGCAGGGCCAGAAGCCCTCCCACTCTTGCCCCCCAGACACCAAGAACAAAGAACATAAGAGAAGCCGTGTTGGATCAGTAGGGTTGCCAGGCCAGTGGCCCATCCTGTCCAGAACTGCAGAAGCCCTCCTAGTGTTGCCCCCCAAGCACCAAGAAGACAGAGCATCACTGCCCTAGACATAAGAACATAAGAGAAGCCATGTTGGATAAGGCCAATGGCCCCTCCAGTCCAACACTGTGTGTCACACAGTGGGCAAAACCATGGGGCCATCAGGAGGTCCTCCAGTGGGGCCAAAACTCGAGAAGGCTTTCCACCGTTGCCCCCCACAGCATCAAGAATTCAGGGCATCAATGCCCCAGACAGAGCGTTCCATCTATACCTTGTGGCTAACAGCCACTGATGGACCGCTGCTTCTTATGCTTATCCAATCTCCTCTGGAAGCTGTCTATGCTTTTAGCCACTACCTGTGGCAGTGAGTCCCATGTGTTTGATGAAGAAGTGCTTTAAGAACATAAGATCATAAGAGAAGCCAATGTTGGATCAGGCCAATCAGGCCAACACTCTGTCACACAGTTGCCAAAAATATCAGGTGCCCTCAGGAGGTCCAGCAGTGAGGCTTTCTTTGATCTCTGCTCATCATTTTCTTTGAGTGCCCACGAGTTCTGGAATTGTGAGAAAAGTACCTCTCTGTGCCTTCTCTATCCCATGCATCGTTTTGTAAACCTCTCTTAAGTGTTGAGGCACTGTCGAAGGGAGGGAGGGACCCGATATCAGGCCAAGAGGGAGGGAGCAAGGATTTGCAAGGCAGCTGCCTGCTGCACCTTGCTCCTCTGTAACCTCTCCCTGCTTGCCTTTCAGCGCTCTCCTGTGCAGAACAACAGCTCTTCAGCCAAACCAGGACCAGTGCAGCAGCTCCAGGTCCACGGAGTCCAGCAAGTGCCTGTTGCTCAAGAGGTATTGTATGTTTACTTCCGGGAAAGTTCGGGGGGGGGTCACTGCCCAGCCCGGGTTTTAGGGTGGCAAGAGCTGGAACACGTCAAGGGGGTCATGCCAGATTCTCAGACTGTTGTTTGCTTGGTGTTTCCAAGATCACGTTATTGCATTCCCTTGTATTTTTAAACTCATTGCAGAAGAGAGCCAGGAGTCCGGTAGCACCTTAAAGACTACCAAAATTTGTGGCAGGGTGTGAGCTTTTGTGAGTCTTATTGCGGGCAGAACTTGGTACTATGGATGTGCATTCGGTTCGTCTGAACAGAATGCACCCCCGAAAACGGCCCATTCGGTTCCCCTTTCGGGCTGCTGCGGGCCGATTCAGATTCTCTGATCTGAATCGGCTTGCCGCCTAATTGCCGCCGAATTTTGGTGGCAATTCGGCCCCATTAGATCCTATGGGCCGTTGAAGTCCCTTCCCCCACCCCACCATAGAGAACAATGGAGGGGGCAACCTGTTTGGGGACCCATAGAATTGGACCCTCTGGTTCAACGTTCTTGAAACTTGGTGGGTATCTTGGGGAGAGCCTCTCCCTCAAACCCTCTCCCCTCCAGCCCCCAGAATATACCCTATGTTTTTCACCATTGACTTCAATGGCCCATAGGATATAATGGGGCCAGGAAAGGTGTTAGTGGGTATCACAGCGCCCACAAGCACCACGTTGGGGGACCCCCCCCCAGTACTTCTTTGTTCTGCAGAGGGTGTGTCACACTGTCGGATTTGTTTCACTCCAGCCCGTAGCTGTTTCTCTTTCTCACACCCTGCTGAGCTGTGGTTTCACGCCACAACCCTCCAGGCTGATCTCTTTCTTTTATCTACTTCTGCTTTTTCACACCAAGTAAGAACACGTTTGCGTGCCTGCGAAACCCCTTTTTCGACTGCCGAACAGCGGTAATTCTTTTTTGCATTGCCGACTTTCAGAAGCCAGATATTCTCCAGCTGAGGCGCACGGAGGGGGCTCAGCCTCAGTGTTTAAAATTAATTGCTTTCCTTTTTAATACATTTTGAATGCCCGTGCCGAATATTTGTGTGTTCGCGATCTTTGTGAAATGGTCATTTCTCGTGATTTAAAAAAACAAAAAACAGGCCATCATTTTGCACTATTTATTATACTTTATTTATGCTATTAGCTTGGACTCTTTTTAGTTCCCCCAAATGAACCTGTGCAGGCCTTCTGGTCCTCCTCCTGAATTGCCAACCTCCAGGGGGTAGCTGGAGATTTCCTGGAATTACTACTGACCTCCAGTTGATAGAGACCAGTTCACCTGGAGGAAATGGCTGCTCTGGACGGTGGACTCTATGGCATTATAACCACTGAAGTCCCTCCCCTCCCGAAACCCCACCCCACTCAGGCTCCACCCCCCAAATCTCCAGGTATTTCTCAACTCGGAGCCGGCAAACCTTTCGCAAGACCTGAGCAACGCTGTTAAGGACAGGACATTTTGGAGGACATTAATTCACAGGGTTGCCATACGTTGGCAGCGACTCGAGGGCACTCAACATGCAACACATGTTTGGGCATGGTTGCCAGCCTCCAGGTGGGGCCTGGAGATCTCCTGCTTTTACACTTGATCTCCTGCTGACAGAGAACAGCTCCCCTGGAGAAGATGGCTGCTTTGAAGGGTGGACTCTACGGCATTGGACCATGCTGAGGCCCCTCCCCTCCCCAAACCCCACCCTCTCCTGGCTCTACCCCCAAAGTCTCCAGGTATTTTCCAACCCAGACCTGGCGACTTTCCATTTGGGGATTTTAAATGTTAATTTTCATGCGGTTGTTATCTGAGCTTTGTTTTGCGCAAACGACTTTGAGCTTTTTTAGGAACAGCGGTGAAGAAATCTATTAAATAAATATCCCTTCAAGTCATTTCTCGTGCGCGAACGACTTTGAGCTTTTTTAGGAACAGCGGTGAAGAAATCTATTAAATAAATATCCCTTTAAGTCAAAGCATTTTTAAACAATGTTCCCTCTAAGCTGTGGAGTCTTGTGAGTAAAAATTCTCCTTTGTGAGCTACTGGCATTAAAGTTGTGAGCGAGCTATTTGGCCGCTGCATAAATTAGTTTGCTCTGGAGCCGTCCTTCCTGAACTAAGACAGAAATCGGTGAGCTGGAGGGTAAAAAACTGTGAGCTAGCTCACACTCACTTAGCGTAGAGGGAACACTGTTTTTAAAAGTTTGATCTTGGCGGCTGTGGGCCAGTCAAGGTTTTGCTTTCACTGACTCATTTCCCATCGGGGCACTTAGAGGGAACATTTTTGAAGCCACGGGGAAAACAGATACCACATCACCTCAACTGATTGCCAGAACTATTCACATGTAAACAATCAGCATATCTCTGGAAATGTATATGTCTACAAGTATACCTAGGAACTGTTATGATCATCTGTTTTTGTAGCCTGTCTCACATGAAATCTTAATGCTGTGTGTTATAAGTTAATAACACCTTGTCTTAAGAAGCATTTCACTCATTCCAAAAGAGAAACATAGACCGATTTCCCACAAGCAGCTGCGCCACCCTCAGTCTTCCCTTTCCCCCGATTGTATGCGTCCCCACTACTTGCTGCGCGGCCACATTTTGACCCGCAGCATCCCCCGATCCCCCCCGCATCTTCTCGATCCTTGTTTTTTGAGATCAAGAAGACGCGGGATAATTTGGGGGATGCTGCGGGTCAAAATGTGGCTGCGCAGAAAGTAGTGGGAAATTGACGCATACGATTGGGGAAAAGGGAAGACTGAGGGCGGCGCAGCTGCTTGTGGGAAATCGGTCATAGGTGTTCCCCCCCCCCCCCGAGTGTCCCTAACCTTTTTTTCCATTTGTTCCCTGGGCCTCCATATCTCTAGGCACTTGCTCCTGCTCAGGTCTGCCCAGAGCAGCGGTCCCCGACGTGGTGCCTGTGTACGCCAAGGCACCTGCTGACACCTCTCCTAGCACCTGTCAGGTGTTTTCAGAAAGTGGGCGGGGCCAGGCAGGGCTTTGCCAAGCAAAGCTTCTGATTGGCCACTGGGTATCCGATTGGCTATGCAGGTGTTTTTAAAATATATTTTTACCAAAAAATTTCAAATATTTTCAACAAACACAGCTCGTGATAGAATCACACACACACACACACATATATATATATCACAAAATATATATGAAACCGTTCAGTCAGCTTGGTGAAGGAGACGGGATAAACTTAAAATTACAATGGGAAATAAAAACGAGATCACTGTACTTAACCATGTAGTGAGAGGTCCCTTGTATGGGAGGGAGTCGAACTGCGATCTTGTATAGCGCCACTGAGCATTCCGCTTCCACGCACTGTGTGAGTTAATGATCACGCAAGGATAAGTCAGAGTGTAAGTAATTTTGTTAGAGGTAGATTAAGTTTAGATACGCTGGGTTCTGGGGCTGGATTTCATTTGTAGGAGGATGTCAAGCCAATTTTTTTTTGTATGAGTGGGGGCACGAGAATCTTCGCGGTGTGATGAACGGTAAGCTGAGGCAGCCATTTTTTAAAAAAATTTTTACATTTATTTACAATTTTTAACAGTTCTAACATTTCAAACAGTGAACAATTAATCTTCCAATTACATTCACATCCTGTAAATAGTTCCTGAGTATGTACAACGTTATATAACATGTTCAAAGAATCACAATACATTACTCATCACACTTCCGAATCTATGTTTTCAGTATAGAGATAACAGACTTGGCGTAAGCTTAATAGAAACATTAGGAAGCAATCTGAACTATTAGAGCCATTTTGAGGCTGCGCCCATCCCAGTCAGAATTTCAGATGTGCCCACCAGCTCAGAAAGGTCAGGGATCCCCAGAGTACTGCGACGAAGATCACAAAGGGCTTAAAAAACACAACGGAATGCAACGTTTGGCCCTGTGTTTCCTTGCTCCCCTTTTCATGCCGGGCCAGAGGTGTCCTTGGGGCAAGGGGCCCTTTTGCCCCCCCCCCGGCAGATTCTACCCCCTTTCCTCTCTAAAGGCCAGTTTGGTGTAGTGGTTAAGTGTGCGGACTCTAATCTGGGAGAACCGGGTTTGATCCCCCACTCCTCCACTTGCAGCTGCTGATGTGACCTTGGGTCAGTCGCAAGCTCTGGCACAGCTGTTCCTGAAAGAGCAGTTTGTGTCTGAGTTCTCTCAGCCCCACCCACCTCACAGGGTGTCTGTTGTGGGTAGGGGAAGGGAAAGGAGTTTGTAAGCCGCTCTGAGACTCCCAAGTGAAGGGCGGGGTATAAATCCAATCTCTTCTTCTTCTTCTTCTTTTACCTCACAGGGGGTCTGTGGTGGGGAGGGGAAGGGAAAGGAGTTTGTCAGCCGCTCTGAGACTCCAAGTGAAGGGTGGTGGGGTATAAATTCAATCTCTTCTTCTTCTAACGGAATCTGGTTTGTTTCGTCCCACAGAGATCCGTCGTGCAGACGGCCCCCTCGACCCCCAAAGCCGGCGCGGTGCAACAGCTCGCGGTTCAAGGACTTCAGCAGGTTCACGTCACTCAAGAGGTGGGTGTCTCCGTCGCTCTGCCGGAGGACCCTCGCTTGCAGGCGGGTGAATCACGTCAGGAGTCCGCTAGGCCGAATATTTCCAGAGATAGCGAGCTAATGCAGAGATCCTCGCCAAAGCCCATTGTACCCATTCTTGTCTTAAATCCCAAATGCGGTGCCAAAACCCCCCACCCAGAAACAGCCCACTGACACAGCCGTAACCTTTCCCAGTCCAGAAATGGCTCTTCAGATCTGCACCTCCCCTGGTCTGACTAGGGATATAATGAACAGTCCCTCCA
>NW_015171529.1:672815-673356 GCF_001447785.1 Gekko japonicus | reverse complement strand
GCTTTCCCTTACGGGTAGTATCCTTCACCACCTTAATGTCCACTATGGCTGCCAGAGAACCAACGAGCAATGACTTTCTGGCTGTTTGTTGCCCCTTATTATAATCTAGAACCACAAGGATAAGAAAGAAGTCTAATAAAGGGCCAATATTAAAAACCTAGTTGAAACATAATATACAAGAATACATGTGTTTATTAGAAAGACCGTTAAAAACATATAAGGGCCCAATGAAAGCCTCGTAAAAAAGTTCTAGTGGCCTGAACCCAAGGGCCGGTACACATTTCTGCCCTATTGGGGCCTTCTATTGAGAGCCAGTTTGGTGTAGTGGTTAAGTGTGCGGACTCTAATCTGGGAGAACCGGGTTTGATTCCCCACTCCTCCACTTGCACCTGCTGATGTGACCTTGGGTCAGTCACAAGCTCTGGCACAGCTGTCCTTGAAAAAGAGCAGTTTGTGTCAGAGCTCTCTCAGCCCCACCCACCTCACAGGGTGTCTGTTGTGGGGAGGGGAAGGGAAAGGAGTTTGTAAGCCGCTCTGAGAC
>NW_015171529.1:669139-671892 GCF_001447785.1 Gekko japonicus | reverse complement strand
CTGACCCTAGCAGAATAGAGCAGAACGACCCCCTCCCTTGATCCGGACACAAGGCTTCTGTTAATGCATCCTAAGATCGCATTCGCTTTCTTCGCAGTCACATCACACTGCAGACTCATGTTTAGCTTGTGAGTAACCAGAACACCCAGATCCCTTTCACAGGTGCTACTGTCTTTTTAACTGTCTTTCTAATAAATACGTGTATTTCTGTATAGTATAAGTTTCAACGAGGTTTTTAATATTGGCCCTTCTTTCTCACCCTTGTGGTTCTCAATTCCAGTTTTTAGGTCAGGTTTGTTTCCCCCTCCCTGTGTCTTACCGCCCCGACCTGGACGGCTCAGGCTTGCCTGGTCTTGACTCAGAAACTAAGCAGGGTCAGTATTCGGAGGAGAGACCGCCAAGGAAGTCCAGGGTCGCTACGAAGAGGCAGGCAAGGGCCAAATACCTCTGGTTCGTTTCTTGTCCTGAAAACCTTATTGGGGGTACTATAAATCAGCTGTGGCTCGATGACGCTTTCCACCACCCATCTTAAAGCCCCGACCGGGATGGCCCAGGCTAGCCCAATCTTGTCGGATCTCGGAAGCTAAGCAGGGTCGGCCCCGGTTAGTCCTTGGATGGGAGACCGCCCAGGAAGACCAGGGTCGCCACATAGAGGTACGCAATGGCAAACCACCTCTTGCGTTGACCCAGACTGCCCGTGGCTAGCTTGGTCTTGTCAGATCTCAGAAGCTAAGCAGGGTCGGCCCTGGTTTGTACTTGGGTGGGAGACCACCAAGGAAGTCCAGGGTTGCTGTGCAGAGGCAGGCAAGGGCAAACCACCTCTGTTGATCTCTTGTTTGGGTCTAGCTAACCCATGCTAGTCTGATCTTGTCAGATCTCAGAAGCTAAGCAGGGTCGGCCCTGGTTCGTATTTGGATGGGAGACCACCAAGGAAGTCCAGGGTTGCTACGCAGAGGCAGGCAATGGCAAGCAGCCTCTGAACCTCTCTTGCCTTGACCTCAGTGGCCCAGGCTGCCCTGATCTCGTCAGTTCTCAGAAGCTAAGCAGGGTTGGCCCCGGTTACTACTTGGAGGGGAGACCACCAAGGAAGTCCAGGGTTGCTTTGCAGAGGCAGGCCATGGCAGACCACCTCTGTCTATCTCTTGCCTCGACCTAGATGGCCCAGGCTGCCCTGATCTCATCAGATCTCAGAAGCTAAGCAGGGTTGGCCCTGGTTAGTCCTTGGATGGGAGACCACCCAGGAAGTCCAGGGTAGCTATGCAGAGGCAGGCAATGGCAAAACTACCTCTGAACGTCTCTTGCTTTGACCGGAAGTCCAGGGTAGCTATGCAGAGGCAGGCAAGGGCAGACCCACCTCTGAATGTCTCTTGCTTTGACCCGGATGGCCCAGGTTAGCCTGATCTTGTCTGATCTCAAAAGCTATCCAAAGGTCTTGGAAGGACGGAGGTAGTAAGGCATAGTGTGGGTCCACTTTACTTTGGCAGCAGCACCAGCACGCTTGGGAATAAGGGAGGAGACCACCTTGCCCAAATAGATTAACAGAAAAGTAAATCAATGAAAGTGTCTACTTGAATGTAAGACTGAATGTAAGATCCCTATATAGGATCTGTTCCTGAGGAAAGACCAGAGGTCTGAAACACTTCGAAATTCGGAAAACGTGTTGACTGAAAGAGAAACACAGACTGATTGAACTTTGAGCAGATGGCTTTTGTGAATTTGAATAAGGACAACAGACTGTTTGAGGGACATAGATTGAGAGAGACTTGAGCAGACTTGCTGTGTGAATTTCTATCAACCTTTGTATGTTGTTTGTCTTTATTACCAGACACTAAATACGTTGTATTGTTCTGTGGGCATCTAGCACATGTCTGTATATATTGTTTTCATGCCAGTTTGGTGTAGTTTGGTGTAGTGGTTAGGAGCGCCGGGTTTGATTCCCCACTCCTCCACTTGCACCTGGCTGGATGACCTCGGGCAAGCCGTAGTTCTGATAAGAGCTGTCCTTGAAAAAGAGCAGTTTCTGTCAAGAGCTCTCTCAGCCCCACCCACCTCACAGGGTGGGGAGGGGAAGGGAAAGGAGTTTGTAAGCCGCTCTTAGACACCCTTGGGTAGTGAAGGGTGGGGTATAAATCCAGTGTCTTCTTCTCTTCTTAATGGATTCCAGTTTGGTGTAGTGGTGAAGTGTGCGGACTCTAATCTGGGAGAGCCGGGTTTGATTCCCCCACTCCTCCACTTGCACCTGCTGGATGACCTTGGGCAAGCTGTAGTTCTGATAAGAGCTGTTCTTGAAAAAGAGCAGTGTCTGTCAAGAGCTCTCTCAGCCCCACCCACCTCACAGGGTGGGGAGGGGAAGGGAAAGGAGTTTGTAAGCCGCTCTTAGACACCCTTGGGTAGTGAAGGGTGGGGTATAAATCCAGTGTCTTCTTCTCTTCTTAATGGATTCCAGTTTGGTGTAGTGGTGAAGTGTGCGGACTCTAATCTGGGAGAGCCGGGTTTGATTCCCCCACTCCTCCACTTGCACCTGCTGGATGACCTTGGGCAAGCTGTAGTTCTGATAAGAGCTGTTCTTGAAAAAGAGCAGTGTCTGTCAAGAGCTCTCTCAGCCCCACCCACCTCACAGGGTGGGGAGGGGAAGGGAAAGGAGTTTGTAAGCCGCTCTTAGACACCCTTGGGTAGTGAAGGGTGGGGTATAAATCCAATCTCTTCTTCTTTTACCTCACAGGGTGTCTGTTGTGGGGAGTGGAAGGGAAAGG